>NW_025228520.1:45728-50782 GCF_018294505.1 Triticum aestivum | reverse complement strand
TCAAAATTATCACCGTGTTTGTGCATAATCTATTAGGTTTGTGGTGTGTAAATTATCAATGCTTATTACACATAAGCTACGAGGGGATGGTTTCAAACAACTTTTTTCCCTCGCGTAAAAGTAAACAATGTTTGTGCATGAGTTTATCAGGTCTGGGATGTGTAAATTATCATGCTATTTACACATAAGCTACCGAGGGGTGTATTATACCGCATGTAGCCCATGCTGATAACTATAGTCCATCTAGCATGGTAACTACGTAATAACCATGTTGATAACTATAGTACATCTAGGCCGATAACTACGTAGTAACCATGTTGGTAACTATAGTACATCTAGCCTGGTAACTACATAATAACCATGTCGTGGGATGGTGCATCTTGTCCATTCTTCAAAAGTTAGATGCAGGACGGACGTTGGAGATTCCTAATCTACTCAATCCCTCTCAAATCAAGTGCACACTAAAGTATCGTTTTCAGAAATCAGATCATTAATTGAACATTTTTTTCTCGATCTAAGATTATTTCCTATGAATCCTCGTCATCGCGTGTTTACGTAAAGATAAAAACGAATAAGAAAGAAATAGGGGGACGAGAGAGTGATGGAGATTCCTCAAAGAAAAGAGAAAAAGAAAACATTATGGAATGGTCAAAAGAGTGCAACGTGCTTCCTTTTACACAACAATTAGTCTAATTGAGCTGGCTAGTAAGTGTTTCATGTAAGCTGCTTGCTGTGGGTTCGAATCCTATATTGAGAATCAATTTTCCTGACTAAAAAATCCCTGTAAATAGGGTCTATCAATAGATCTAGCGCACAGAAAAAATCATGATGGACCCAATCCAGAGAGAAAATCACGGACATCAACATTTCATGAAGTCTTTCTACTAAATGCGCCATCACATTAGCAACTTCTTCAGATTTTTAATCTCAAAAAAGATCCACTACGCATTTAAATTAAGAGAGTTCGCAGATTTAATAACTACCATGTCTGGGTGAGATGGTTAGTACGGTGACGTGCCTACAGGACGTCGGGGGTTCGATTCTCGTCACCCCCTTTCTTTTTCTCGCTTTGAAGCTATTGTTAACTGCCGTTCGATTCGGAATGAACGAGATCCAGATCGTTCGGATCTGATGCAAACTGCCAGTCGGCAGGAATTTAGTATTCTCGTAATTAAAAACCTTTTTGGGTATAGATTTTGATTCAGTTTTGTCTCAGAGGTGTTTTGGGCCTGGTCCATGGGGATTTAGCATAAGCCCATTTATGGGCATCCATATTTTATAGGGCCAATCTTGGGCCTAAACCGAACGCATCCTAGATCCCTGGCCGCTATCTCCAGCCTTTCCGCCGACCGGCGCAACGGCGGCGAGGTCGCCGTTCGTCGGAATGACCTCCCGTCCGGCCCCCCACCGTCTGCGGGAGTCGTACGATGGAGGGGATCGCTGTTGCCAATGGGGCAGAAGATGGACTACCTTCTTCCAGGTAGATGCAGTGCAGGCCCCTCGCCGCACCTGCGACGGGCTACCTCCTCTCCTCAACCCCAGGTGAGGAACTCCAAACCAGATCCGATTCCAAATAAGGCCGAGGAGGTTCGCTGTTGCCAATGCCGAGGCCTTGTCCACTCAGGGGCCTTCATCATGAAAATTACTAACCAAACAAGGGGACCGATGTGAATATTGTAGTAGTGCAGAACTGACTGGGAAAGGTAACTGTTTAATCCCACACATTTAAGCATAAGTTGCTGTGCATATCTAAGATTTGATGAAACGTAGAACATGTCTCTGATTTTAGCTCGGTTGACTGTAGGTCTATCAGATAAAAAGCATGTTTCGCCCCTTTTTTTGTTCTGCCATGACAAAAATTTCTCCTATAATTCCTTGTTAGATGGACAATATCGACCATTTCAGATCGTCGAGGTGGAAAGTAGTACATACTGTCTGTGGTCCACATTCATTTTACACTGAATTGTATTGCCCATTTTGTACCACTTTGATATTAAGCCAAAAGAAAATTCGGTTTGTACCACCAAGTAACATGCTTGTGTTTTGCATGTGTGGTAGCACGTATAGCAATAGGAGGAAAGAATGTTAGATCGAACTACGTATCCAAACATGAGAACCAAGTTAATCTTGCAGGTCACTTAAAAACATGTGGTTTTCCTTTAAGTGTGTGAAGAAGTGCTAAGCTATATTCTGCTTACCTTAAACACTCTCATGCTTTAGTCATATTGGAGCAATTAATTTTAATTTTGTGCTATGGAGCTCTCCTTTTTCCCATACAACTTGAGAACATTGTCTTGGCAGTCGGATAAGGTACTAAAACTTGTGTTAATCCAGAAATCGGGAGAATGAACAACAGAATACTATCGGGAAGAGACACAGGAGCTTTGACCAGAGGCTATGTGAAGGAGCTCAAGGTTGCTGTGCCTAAAAAACCGGGGTTTAAAGCTTTTGTGAATGCAACTTCTCATAATGCCAGTGGCTATTGCATTGATATCTTTGAGGCTGCTGCGAAGAAACTACCACATGTTCTTCATTATGAGTTCATTGCCGTTGATGGTTCTTATGACGAACTAGTACGCAACGTGTCTTCGGGGGTGAGCCTGGCTCCTTTCACTTGCATGCCATTTCTGCATTTCGTGAGAATCACATAACTCACACTGTACTTTGTTGGTTCTTACAACCAGAACTACGATGCAGTAGTGGGTGACATAACTATAACCGCAGCGCGAGCTGTAGACGTGGACTTCACGATGCCATACACTGAGTCATGCGTGTCACTGCTTGTGCTCACCGAGAATGACTCCAAGTCAGCAATTGAATGGGTGTTCCTAAAGCCACTAACAACACAACTTTGGTTAGCACTTATGGGGGGATTCTTCTTCACTGGACTTGTTGTGTGGACGATCGAGTGGCCCAGAAACCCGGAGTACCAAGGATCGAGTTTGAGACAGTGCAGCACTGCTCTCTACTTTTCTTTCTCGACTTTGACATTTTCTCATGGTTAGCAGGCTCAAACTTGCTCACAGTACTTGATGCATTATAAGTGGTTACATACCTTACATTATGTCCGGAGTACTCTAATCTATTGATTATCGTAATATCTGCACAAGTCAAATTATTAGAAGCCCCCTGTCAAAAATTGTTGTGGTGATATGGTGCTTTGTTGTGCTGGTTATAGTGCAGAGCTACACAGCTAGCTTATCATCCATTTTGACTGCAAAGAGGCTCCGGCCCTCAGTGACAGATCTTGAGCAGCTCCGATCAAATGGTGATTATATTGGATACCAATCTGGATCATTTGTACGTTCTGTCTTGATAAAAGAAGGCTTCAATGTCAATAGGCTAAAGGACTATCCGAATAAAGAGGAATATGCTAAAGCTTTGAGGAAGGGATCAAAGAATGGAGGTGTCTCAGCTATCGTTGATGAGATCCCATATATAACCTCGTTTCTCTCTGACCCTAAATACATTAATGAATTCCAGATGGTTAATCGCATATACAAGACACCTGGACTTGGTTTCGTAAGCTTCTTACTCTAGCACTTCAGTAGATGCACTCTGCATCCTTACAATAGCTACACTGACAAAAACAATATTGTCTAACCAGCATCATGTTTTTGTTTTCAGGTGTTTCCTCAAAAATCTCCGCTGGTGCATGATCTTTCGGTTGCCATCCTGGACCTTGGGGCTGAGGGCTCACGAATTGAAAAGAAATGGTTAGGCACAGAAACACCATTGCCCAGCTATGGCATCCCCAACACGGACGCGGCACCTCTCACTTTGCGAAGTTTCTCTGGTCTCTTCATCATCACTGTATGTATGTCAGCTCTCATGCTGTTGATAAGCATTGCCAAGTCGGTTCATGCCAAATACACCAAAGTGAGGGATTCTGATATGCAGAGTGCCGATGGAGATGGCAGAAGTGAAGGCCACAGAGGATTTGGTCCGCTGCAGAACGACATGTGCAATGGGTCTATGGCTGATCAACCCCACCATGAAGCCAGAAATGAGCATCCTCAGGGTGTCAGTGGGATCAGAGAAAGTCCTGGTGATGTAGAACCCAATGACTCTGTGCCCGAACACGCCATCCTAATCGAGATGAACACCCGATGAGATGCCGACAACTGTTCTGCATAGCGCGCATCAGATCAGAAGAAATGAAAAATACTTTCGTTCCGTCTTATGGGGATATTCACCAATGTCCTAAGGGTATGAGTGCAAGAATGGATGATGGGCCCATATCATAGCCTAGCTAGGAATAGCAGTTTCTGTGACTGATACCCAGATTAATTTATTTTCTGTATTTGATGTTGTTGTTGGTCTTATTTTCGAAAGAGTGTATATATGACCACTGACAGGCGAGTGCCAAGGTAATCCTAGTATCTGCCGGAATTAACAACATTTGTCTGATTTATACCTTGCGACAGCAGGCACACACTGTAGCCCACAGTTGTACATGTTGAAAGAAAGTTGGTCCACATTTTGGTTACTTTTGCACACTGCAAGATACTTGTCGTTCCTGTATCTGGTATTCAAACATTTCACAATCGTGAGAAAATATAGACCAATTAATTGCTGAATGCGATTCTAAGATAGTCTGAATGTATATATCCAGTTCCTGAGGAAATATTACATACGCATCACCGCCGCCCAAGCACGTCGCCGGGCGCCGTCGGCGGCGGTGGGGCTGTTTGACGGCGTGGCGGGAGCGGATCTGACGGCCTTCGCGCTCGGCGGTGGGCGGTGGCACTACAAAAAAGGCTACTTCCATGTCATTATGTCCCGAGCGAATCAACCACATTTGTCTGATTTGTACTTTGCGACAGTAGGCACGCACTGCAGCCCAGAGTTGTACATGTTGAAAGAAAGTTGGTCCACATTTTTGTTACTTCTGTACACTGCGAGATACTTGTCATTTTTGTATCTTGAATTCAAACATTTCTCAGTCGAGAGAGAATTATTACGAGAGAGGAAGATATTCTTATATATATTTCAACAACATCATGTTTCCTTTCTTTATGTTGAAAGTTTTGAAGTTGCACTTGTTTTGCCTT
>NW_025228520.1:34917-42194 GCF_018294505.1 Triticum aestivum | reverse complement strand
GTTCCTCATAATGTTCTGAGACATTTTCCAATTACACCAAGATTGCAGAGGTTGTTTCATTATGCTGAAACAAGAGAGGATGTATTGTGGCATTCTAGGAACCAGGAGTACAGAGATCAGAATGTAATGAGCCATCCATCTCATGGTAGTGAGTGGAAAAGCTTCAATGATAAACACAAAGAGTTTGCTGCTGACCCGAGAAACATTAGACTTGGCTTAGCTTCAGATGGATTTAACCCATTTGGCCACTAGAGCGCCACATATAGCATGTGGCCAATGCTTGTTATCCCTTACAACATGCCTCCAAATGTCTGCACCAAAGAATCAAACTAAATGATGGCCTTGCTCATCCCAGGTCCAAAAAGTCCTGGAAAGGATTTTGATTTGTTCATGGAGCCTCTTGTGGAGGAACTTCAACATCTATGGAAGGGTGTTCTCACTCGAGACCTATATAGTAGCCCACCAGCTGATTTCTTTCTGCGTGCTATTGTAATTTGGTGCATCCATGATTATTATCCGGCTTTGGGCACTATGTCAGGGCGAACGACACATGGTTACAATGCATGTGTTCACTGTACAGGAATCCGCTGTCATACGCAATACTTAGCAAGATCTATTACATTGGACACCGCCGTTCCTTGCCAAGGACAAGCCGCATCCTAGAAAATACCGAAGACATGTGTTCAATGCAAAGCATGAAAACTGTGATGCGCCAAAGAGGCTAACCGCCGATGAGTTGCAAGTGGAATTAGAGAAGGTCAGGCATATTACACCAGGAAACCATCCTGGTAATGGTAGCGGGAAAGGAAGCGTGGCACGGTAGAAGAGATATTATTGTTTACCCGCAGGTCCACTTTGTGGGACTTGGAGTATTGGAAAGATTTGGATCTGTAGCATAATCTTCATGTCATGCACATCGAGAAAAATATATGTGACAGCATTATCAGCACACTTCTTAACATTGAAGGCAAGACGAAAGATACCTTAAAATCTAGGATTGATTTGACACACCTGGGTATCAGAAAGGATTTGCAGGTGCAAGATGAAGGTAAACCACGGGATATGGCACCAGCTGTGTACGTCTTGGACAAGGTAAAAAGAAAAGAATTCTGCGAGGTCCTGTCACGTGTGAGATTCCCACATGGATTTGCTTCCAACCCTGAAAGGAGAGTCAGTGCAGATGGAAACAAGGTACAAGGGTTGAAAACTCATGATTGCCACGTCCTACTTGAAAGGGTTTTACCTGTTATCCTTAGAGGATTAGGCCGCCCTGACTTATACAGAGCAGTTGCAGAGTTGGGACAATTCTTCAGGGAACTCTGCAGTAGAAATATCAGGATAGATGCTTTGGAGCGTCTTAGAGACAAGATACCAACTATCCTATGCGACCTTGAGAAGATATATCCTCCAGCCTTCTTTGATGTGATGGTGCATTTGGCTGTTCATCTACCTGATGAGGCACTACTTAGAGGTCCAGTACAGTATGGCTGGATGTACCCTATTGAAAGGCGGCTAGGCACTTTCAAGGGCTATGTTAGGATCAGAGCTAGACCCGAGGGTTCCATTGCAGAGGCCTACATTGCTACAGAAGCGTTGACATTCTGCTCAAAATACATTGAAACAGCTGATCATCTTAGCAAAGAGGTGGGTGAAGACAATCCTGGGCTCAATGTTTTCGATTATTCTGTTCGAGTTACAGGGAAGAGTCGACAAGAGGACAAACCTAAAGATATGGAAAAAATGGTTTGGTATGTGTTGAATAACTGTCCTGAGATACTACCTTATATCAAGTAAGTGCAGTACTGCAGCTTATACATCGTAATCTACTAAACCTGCAGCACATTCTTATATATTTAGATGTTTGACGCGATCACTATGTTGTGCAGCATGTACAAAGAGGAGTTACTGCCGCAAAATCCAAGAAACATTGACAAACTGGTTATGGCAGGATTTGCGAAATGGTTCAAGAACCATGTAAGCTTTTGAAGTGCACTGTCAGTTTTTTTTAATATATTGAGTACATAAGATGATCAACTTGTCTATTTTCTAACCATAAGTTAAGAAGATGCGGGAGGATGGGCAGGCAGTTGATGATGCCCTTTACTCACTAGCAATGGGTCCTGATACTCGGGTAAGACATTATGAATCTTGCGTTGTTGGAGATGTGCGCTACAACACCCTTGCACGAGACGAAGGCAGGAAGACACAAAACAGTGCCATCATGAGCACAAATACGTATGGCAAAGAGACAACTGAAATGTATGCTAACATAATAGACATTGTTCAGTTGCAGTATATCTCCAGTTTTGGGGATCATCGGTGTGTGGTTCTGTTGTGCTGTCGTTGGTATAACCTGTTTTCCAGGATCGCAAAACCCAGAGCTGATGATTATTTCAAATCCATCAATGTCAAGGCGGCGTACCAGACCAACGAGCCTTTTATTTTGGCAAATCAAGCAACACAGATATTTTTCTTGGAAGACACATTTGCATGTAGCGATGACTGGAGAGTATTGCAAAGGTTTGAGCAGAGGAATTCGTTTAATGAAGTTGCACAACAAGATGATGCTTACACTGCTCCTGATGTACAAGATAACACAGATGTTCCTAATATCTTTGAGAACCATCACGTCAATGACGCCGGTGAAAAGATTGCCTGTCGTGCTGTGGACATACAAGAGTTGATCAAGAAGAAGCCAACGTTCGAGGACATTGAGGACGAAGAAGAATATGACACCATGGGGAATTACGATTCAGACTGATACACATGGCGAAGATGTTGACGCTGCTGCTGAGGATGATGATTACATTGCTTTTGTCATATTTGCCTGCCAGAAGACGTTTTTTTATCTACTATGTGAAATTGTGTTTGCTATGACAACCGAAACCTGATGAACATGTTGTTTAGTATTTTGCTGTGAGAACATCACTTGTTATGTGTGCTGATTTGTGTTTGGTGATTGTATGAAAACTAAAACATGATGACATTGTTGTTTAGTTGTACTCATATTTGGCTGTGAAACTTGAATTTGATGACATAGTTTGCTGTTGGACTGCAATTTGCTCGACGTCTTTGAATGAGAACAAAGCTGACCCGACAGGGCCTCTGCTATCTATTTATTTATATGAGCAAAAGAGGATACCCCCTGATTTCCGTTAATAGAAATCATTAGATGTTCACAACACTACACCCAGCCTGCTACACATGTTTCATTCATTACTAGTTTCAGCAAAGTGCTCATGTCGTAGCCACTGAATACATCACGAGTGCTACATACACTGCAAATAAAGAGACAATCATCCTACAGAGCACATCGATTTTTCCCATTATCTTCACAAGCTCTTTCATCTCCTCATTGCTATCAAGGCCGTTCAGCAGCTGTTGCTTGGCCATGATCAGAGGAACTGCGTCTTTAACCTTCTGCTCTGCATCTTCCTCTTCTGCCATTCCTTCAGTTACTTGTCCAACACCCCAACCTGCTGGTATTGGGGTTCCTCAGCTAACCAAATAATCAGCGTAGTTGCATTCCCCCACATCAGCAACTTCCCAGAAATACAAATCACACGAATCTTCCCTTTTCTGCACGAATCAAATTGGAAGATCATCAACCAAACTATCAAAAAAATCAGCAACTGAAAGCAGCAGAACAACACTTAAGCATATTATTACCCCATGATTTGGGCATTTATAGAAGACTCGGCTAGGGTTGCGGATTGTGGTTGAGACGCAATGGATGACTCTGCGTGATTTGCAGCAGTGGCACAACACCAACAGCAGCGGGTTGCGATGAGCAATCGGCTGCGGTGTGCATGCCGGTGGGGGTGTGATGAGACCCACAGGCGATGGTACGGGTGGCGACTTGGCGCATATCTGGTTGTTGCCTGCTCAAGAGCAGGTGGACGAGCAGCCAGCGGACATGGTTGCTGCGGCCAGAGCTTCTGATGCTAGGCAGAGTAAGTAGAGAAGAGGAGAAGCGGACGTTGGATATGCTAGTTTCATTACTTGCAGAGTAGCATAGCACCATATATAGTCATAGTCTAGGTTTGGATTTGAACCAGCTATAGGAGCACGTCTTTCTTTTTTCTAAAACTCGGCAACATCTCTTTACTGGTACACTAGCTTGTTCTGTACGCCTTCCCAAGTCTTTAATTTTCTTTCCCTTTTTTTGCGAGGAAGGAAGAAGGACAAAATTGAGAGTTCCTCAGACTCGAACCCAAGACCTCTCGGTTGAAAACCAAGGGTGCTAGTCACTTATGTGGCGAACGTTCCCTGTGAGGAGGACGGCAGACGAACGCATTTTCCTCGTAGTTTTCTTCCTATATATAAAAAAGTATGCTACTTGGTGTCCGCTTAGTAAAAAAATGATTGTGCCAACCTTGACCGTTCGATTGACATTCAATGTGTGTCGCGTTTCTTCAGTCTCTTCTTCCTCGAGCCGCCAAAGCCAAACCAGCGCCGGCGGGACCGCCTGCTCCCGCCTCCCACGGCTGGCTGTGATCTTCCCCGGCTCTTGTTCGTTCCCGTCCGAGGCCTCACCATCGTCCTCCGTGCTTGCCGCGGTGCCGCCCTCTGGTGTTGTCAACATGGTCAACAACCGAGAGGAATAAGGAGATGACTATACATGGTGAGGATGACAGTAGGGACCCAGCAGCACGCGTAGTAATTTTGTTTTTTCGGGACGGAGAAGGGTATCAACTGGGTTGTGCGGGACCCGTGGCCCGTCTAGCCCAGGCTTTTATTTCATATGTTTAGCACATGACCAGCCTAGTTTGTTTTTTTCCTTTCTGAAAAATGGCTAGCCAGCTATTTTGTTTTTTGCAGAATAACCAACATAGTCCTACTTGCTTTTCTATGCCCTGCTGGGCCGGAAATCTTTCAAGACGAGGAGGGATGCATTTTGCCCAGAAAATGGGCTATAAGTAATAATAAATGGGCTGTAAAATGAAAAATATACAACAAACAGGCAATTAGTTCCCAAATACTGTTTTCTTTCGGATTTTGATATTTTAAATTTCATTGTTTTTGTGTGGGTAAAATTTCATTGAATTTAAATTAAGGTATATTTAGATTTAAAATTAATTTGAATCCGGCTAGAAATTTCGGGATGTATGCTGTTTGGGACAGATTTGGAGGCTGATTTGTGGGTCTACTAGGTTGACGTGTACTTTGGCTTTGTCAACTTAGTCCACAAATGATTCTAGCAGCAGTGACCCTTGGATGTTAATCCAACGGCCGTGCTGCTTCTTCAATATCTGATCTTCTTGCTCCAGCCGCCCAAACCAGCTCCGATGGGACTGCCTGCCGCCTCCCATGGCCGGCTGTGCTGCCGCACAGGCCGCACCGCCCCACCCTACTTCATTGCTGGCCAGGCCATTCCTCTACTCACCCACACCTCCTGTTATTTTCCGGCGACGACAGCCGAACCAATAAACCCTCGTACTCTCCATCGCGTGGGCAACCATTGCCGAGTCTTCCCCGGCTCCGTGTCGTTCCCTTCCTAGGCCTCACCATCGTCCACCGCCATGGTGCTCTCGGCGCGGCCTGGTCAACATGGTAATGACATCCATCGGCCGTGGATTGTACGCGCAAAATAATGATTCCTCCACCTAACAGCTAGGACCCACCGGAAGGGCCTCTGTATTTCACAAAAAAACGTTCCCCCCACTGACATGTCGGACCCATCAGCTGTATCTTCGCACGCAAGGAAGTGCCTCCTTATTACGCACAAAAAAATGAATACCCACCCTGCTAGATGGGACCCACCATAGTGGGAGGATGACTTGTGGGCCAACTAAGTTGACGGGGACGGAGGGCTTTGTCAACTTAGTCAATATGAATGATTCTAGCTCTAGTGACCGTACGATGTCCATCCAACGGCCATAGTGCTTCTTCAACCTCTGGTCTTCTTGCTCCAGCCACCCAAAGCAGCGCCGGTCGTGCCGCATGCTCCTGCCTCTCGTGGCCGGCTGTGATGCCGTGAAGGCCTCACCGCCCCCTACTACTCCCACTGCTAGCCCAGGGTATCCCTCTACTCACCCACACCCCCTGTTATTCTGCGGCGACGGCAGCCTCACGCCGCAGCCGAGCCAGTGAACCCTCGTACTCCTCTCCGCGCGGGCTACAACTGCTGTGTGTTCCCCGGCTCTGCGTCGTCCCCTTCCTAGGCCTCGCCTCATCCAGACCACGGCCTTGGTGCTCTCGGCACGGCGTGGTCAACATGGTCAACGACCGACTTCCATCGGAAGAGTACTGTACGTGGAGAGGCTGACAGCTGGGTCCAGGCGGCCGCAAGAAAGTGCCTCCTTATTACGCGCAAAATAATTATTCCTCCACCTAACAGCAGGGACCCACCAGACGGGCCACCTTATTTCGCGAAAAAAACGTTTCCCCCCTGACTGCTGGGACCCACCGGACGGGCCAGCGTATTTCGCGAAAAAAACGTTCCCCGCGCTGTCAGCTCGGACCCACCGGAAGTGCCTCCTTATTACGCACAAAAAAATGAATACTTCCCTTGCTAGCTGGGACCCACCATGGTGGGAGGCTGACTTGTGGGCCTACTAAGTTGACTGGGACGGGGGCCTTTGTCAACTTTAATCAATATGAATGATTCTAGCTCCAGTGACCGTACGATGTCCATCCAACGGCGGTAGTGCTTCTTCAACCTCTGGTCTTCTTGCTCCAGCCGCCCAAAGTAGCGCCAGTCGTGCCGCATGCTCCTGCCTTCCGTGGCCGGCTGTGCTACCACGAAGGCCTCACCGCCCCCTACTATTCCCACCGCTGGCCAGGCCCTGCGGCGACGGCAGCCTCACACCGCAGCCGAACCAGTGAACCCTCGTACTCCTCTCCGCGCGGGCTTTCACTGTCGCGTCTTCCCCGGCTCCCCGTCGTCCCCTTCCTAGGCCTCGCCGTCGTCCACCGCCCTGGTGCTCTCGGCGCAGCCCGGTCAACATGGTCAAGGAACGACTTCCATCGGACGTAGATTGTACATGGAGAGGCTGACAGCCGGGTCCACAGCCGCAGCAAGGAAGTGCCTCCTTATTACGCGGAAAATAGTGATTCCTCCACCTGACAGCTGGGACCCACCGGACGGGCCGTTGTATTTCGCAAAAAAAAACGTTTCCCCCTGACTGCTGGGACCCACCAGCTACATCTTCACACGCAAGGAAGTGCGTCCGGGCAAAAAAACAAAACGATTCGCCCCCCTGACTGCTGGGACCCACCAGCGACACCTTCGCACGCAAGGAAGTGCGTCCGAGCAAAAAAAAGATTCGCCTCCC
>NW_025228520.1:31305-34248 GCF_018294505.1 Triticum aestivum | reverse complement strand
CCATGACTTGTGTTGGAGCGCTACGGTCGAAACGGAGGTCCTGTTCATCGGGAGGGGTGTGGCATACCGCAAAACGGACGAAACAAACTTGTGTTGGAGCACTACGGTCGAAATGGGGGGGGGGAGGGGTGTGGCGTACCGCAAAACGGGACTCCACGGGATACTGTTCATCTCCACCGTCGACCTCCTCCAGCCTCCACGGGCTACCGTCGACCTCCTCCAGCCTCCACGGGCTCCTGTTCATCCAGCCTCCACCGTGCACTACTCCACCGGATACTGTTCAACCACCCCTCCACGGGCACCCCTCCACCATCTACTGTTCATCCAGCCCTCCACACCACGGGGTCCTGTTCAACCACCCCTCCACGGCCACCCCTCCACCGTCAACTGTTCATCTAGCCCTCCACACCACGGGTTTCTGTTCATCCAGAGGCAACGCCACCACTCACTGTTCATCCAAACCCCCCCGCAACGCTCACTGTTCATCCAATCGATCGGCTTCAGTTAGCAGCAGTAGTGAAGGAATCGCTCCATCGGGTTCAGTTAACAGCCATCGATGGATCGCTCGGGTTCAGTAACACGTAGCCTGTAGTGCAATCGCTCGGGTTTAGTTAGAGCCCAACCCCTCCCTCGGATTCAGTTAGCGCCAACGCCTCGCACACACGCACATACGTACGAGAGAAACGCGCATCGCTCCGCCACCGACCACCCACCGTAACCGGCAACTCCCCAAAATTTTCCTCCCCCTCGCTTCTACCATGGTTTTTTCCGTCATGGACGGTCCAAAGAATGTCATGCAGCTGCGTCTCCGGCCCGCCCAGGACAAAAAGCGCATTTTCTGTCATGACTTTTTGTCATAGAAGTAGGAGCCCACCACATCTATGATGATACCGGGTTTTGTCACAATTATCGTCATAGAAGTGTCATATGTATGACAGAAAAAAAATTCGTTCAGCCCAAAATGTCACGGATGTGTCTTTTTTTTAGTGAGCTAGGCTCGACTATGGTCAGGTTAAAACCTAGACTAGGAATCCTAGAATCAGCGATGAAGGCACTCGATGCCGGGCTTCTCTCTTGGGAGGCATCGTCTTAGAGTTGGATTTGGTTAGAGGGGTATATGGTTAGAGGCGGTTGTCGTTGGTGACTCATGTGGCAATGACATTAGGGTTGAGTGAGGAGGGGTCGCGGCTAGGTTGTGACAGTTGGTTCTTCGGCATGCCTGCGGGGCCTGTAGTATGTTTTTCTTGCGAAGGAGAGTGGTTCGGCTCAGTGTTCTTTTTCCGCACCAACCTTGCATATATCTCCTTTGTAGTTGCTCGGTTGCCGACTATTGTGACAAATTGCATGTTCTCAATTTTTTTATCCATGTATGTTCTTAAAATTGATGAATAAAAATTTCATGTCAAATTTTATTTCATGTTACAAAAATAGAAGATGAGATGTTTTACATGTTGCTGTAAAAAAGTGGGGTAGTCATAAGAGGCAAAAAAGATTCCATGTTGCCAAAAAGAATTTGGCCCAAGATTTGCTTCAATCCGGCCTCCGTCACTGGTGTGCAGTGTGCTATCCAGAGGGTATCATGTTTCCTGATTAGTGGTTGTCTGTGTTTTAGTATGATTTTCTGTAATTAACCTTTCAATTATCTTCTTACATGCATAATTAGTGGGAATACATGGATCGAGGCAATTGCCTCCTAGTTCGAAGAATAAAATGTTAAATTTACCCATCCCAGACGACAGAATGATGAAAGGTAAATTTCAAAATCTCCAAGTAAAGCTCAGAAAGAGACTGTTTGCTTTTGATGTCCACTCCACTCCGACGGGAAAAGAGGTGTTCATCCGGTCAATTGCACCGTCGATCCCTACCTACTTAATGTGTGTTTTAAACTTCCGCTGGGAACTTTGTGATGATTTAAATCAGATGGTACGGAATTATTATTGTGGAGCTGAGAAAGGTAAACGCAAGAAGCACTGGTATCTGTGGGATAAAATGACAAGGCCAAAGTCTGTTGGGGCCTAGGTTTTAGAGACTTCCGGCTGTTTAACCAAGCGCTACTTGCAAGGCAGGCATGGAGATAGATTGCATTCCCAAATAATCTGTGTGCTAGATTATTGAAGGCTTAATACTATCCAAGTGGCAGATTTGAGGACACAATTTTTGTTGGTAACCCCTCTCCAACATGGCAGGCCATCAATTACGCGTTGGACCTATGGAAGAAAGGGCCTGTATGGAGGATTGCCAATGGACAGTATGCGTATTTGAAGAGATAGATTGGTTGTGCGAGGGACAACGGGTAGCCTCATTTGTCATAAGGGACGGTGTATGCTAAAGTGGGTGTCCGAGCTCTTGGATCACAATGGAGCTTGGGACCTCACAAAACTACATCAATTCTTTCTGCCCGTGGACATAATTGAAAATTTGAAAATCCGACCATCACCCCGTTTTGGTGAGGACTTCCTAGCCTAGGCACCATAAAAAGCAGGTGTGTTTACAGTACAAAGCGCCCACAAACTTGCTTCTGATGATGTACATAACAACTCTGTTGCAACCTCTAGCGGGCGTGCTGGCAATCATAAGGGCTGGAAGTGCATCTGGTCTACTCCGGCTCAACCAAAGGTACTAAATTTCGCTTGGAGACTAGCTACAGATCCTTGCTACTTGGAAAAATAAACAAAAAATACAATCTGGAGATTAGTGTGAAGAGGAAGATTCATTCCATACTTTCTGCTATTGCATCAATGTGAAACGCTAATGGAAAGCAATGTCCACTGAATGGGATCTTCCAGAGGTCACCAATATCCTTCCCATGGGCAGAGGATGGTTTGTTCAAGCTATCTCTGATATGACTGAACCTATCCAGATTTGGTTCATGCTTCTTTGGTTGACCTGGATTGTTCAGAACGAGATAGTCCACCACAAACCTACACCTCCAGCTGATGTTTC
>NW_025228520.1:19655-30317 GCF_018294505.1 Triticum aestivum | reverse complement strand
CTGGAATCATCACTTGTAACTCCGTTCTTGTTCCCCTTGTGCATGCCATCATCTCCATGCTTGTTCTTGCTCCAATGTTCATCCTTCTCCAAACTAGACCCTTCATTTGTAAGCAAAACAAATGTATCCAATTTAGGCAGCATCATATTCTCATGAACATTAGAATTATTACCAAGAAACGAAAAAACCTGGTAATTTAATTGGCATGCACGAGCTCTAGTAATTGATCCAGTAGGTATAGCAGCAGGGGATGTGGGTCTAACAATGGTATTGATGTCCTCGTCACCATACAAAGGGGAAGTTCCCAGCTCAAGTTTCTTTCCCTTTGGTGGCACCCACATGTGATATGAGGCATCAAGAACACAGTCCTTGGTCTCCACCACGGCTGGACGAGTGAAGCTCAACATGAGTTAAATATGATGCCCATGATCCTTACTCCTTAGGGACCAAAGTGGCAGCATCATATTTAACTCATGCAAATATCTTTTTTGTTGTGATGATGTGCTTGAAACCGAGATTTTGGGCATCCGAGAGGGCCTCTTACTCGCTTTGCAATGGAGTGATCTACCTATTGATGTTCAATCAGACAGTTAAAAGCAGTACAGATGATTCAAGAGGGAGATGAAAATAGATCTAAATATGCCTTTTTAATAAAAGAGATCAAAGAAGGTTTGATCGGGTATAATTCTAGTATTACTCATATTGTTCGTAGCAAGAACAACGCTAGTCACCTCCTGTCAAGTTTTGGGCGATCACAATGCCGAATTATTGTGTGGCTTGGATCGGATCCGGATGAACTCCTCAACATTGCCAGTGGTCTTTGAGTGTTGAATAATACAAGTATTATCCTGCAAAAAAAATGTTGCAAAACCTCTATTTGTCAACCAGTATGCATTTTCGTCTGGGTTCCTCTAGACATCAACTTTTCATCTGCCCGGTGATCTGAACAATGAACATAGCTAGGCGACGACCGAGAGTGGCGTTTTGGCACATGGGAGCGCGCACTCCTGGTTTTTCAAATATGTTATAAACATTTTTTGAAATGTCAAAAAATTCCAAACAAAAACTTGGCGTGTAAATCTCGATATTGTACATGCTCACAAAGTTGTTTCGTGAAAAACCGATGTGAAAAAGATAAAATCCGATGTTAAAATATGCTTTTCATAAGACATCCTTTTGTCTTTTCTACACAAGTCACAAAAAATATCGGTTTTCTCTGAAACTTGACGCGCACACATATAATGTTGAGATGCATGCGCCAAATTTTTGTTTGAAATTTTTTCACACTTTAAAATATATTTTTTGCGTGCAGGAGCGCACGCGCGGTCCCAGGAGCACCAACGAATTTCCGGGCGACGACCGGATTACTTTCAACCGCATGGACCTGATCAGACACTGAACATGTAGCCAGACAACGGTACGCAGAGCTCTGCACTTTCAAGGAACCGTAGCGCGGCGCCAAAGCTTCCACGCGATTTCGCACACCAAAGCCAGAAGATCGCGGCAGAAGCACAGACCATCCGTTCGATTGGCTCATGCATCATGCATGCATGCGTGATATCGATTGGACTACCGCTCAAGGTCGTCGGTGATCTCCAGAACCACCTAGAGGATCAAGATGAACTCTGGTAATACATGTGGAGCCGTAACACCACAGGGAACTTCTCAGCGGATTCGTACACACATACACAAGTACATGCCACGTATCTGAACCTGTGTGTGGTGGCCAACGCATCGCAGCAGCAGGTAGCCACACATACATATAGCCTCGAGAAACGACTTTCGGAAGCTGATGCCACGCGTTGGTGCGGTTCTTGGGAATTAGGGGAGGCTGACTTGTCTCTGAAAGCATGCTCTTTCCACACCACACACAGCCTCGATCGAGAATCAACTTCCCGAAGGTGATGCCACGTCGCCACGCGTGGTGTAACTTATTCGCCGGCTGATACGATTCTTCATTCCTGAGGTTTGCTTGGAGAGGGACAGGCTCGGCCGATCTTCCATTGTTCCATCGATCCATGCATCTAGCTCAGCTCGCTCCACCTCTGGAAAATGGCCTTCTGACCCGTTCGTTCGCGCCAGGCTACCCAGCCAACATCGAAGGTTCAACAAGGACAAGTCACAACGTCCAAGGTCCAGGTCCGAAATAGACTTTTAGTTACATCACATCAGCCAGAATGCTTATATATACTGAGCCGATGGGTTGGACTGGGGAGATCCAAAAATGGAGCGCGCGCTGGCCGTCGCCTTGCTCGTCATGCTCACGCTCTGGAGCGTGCCGGTGGCGGCCGGCGACGGAGGCATTTCCCTGGCGCCGGAGGCGTGCCGCCTGGACCGGCTTCCCCGTGGCTCACCCGGAGACGCTACAACGGCTGGTAATTAAATACAGTTGTGCTTTCAGTTGAACCGTCAATATACTCCCTCCGTTTCTAAATATAAGTCTTTTTAGAGATTTTATTGACTAGATACGGATCAAAATGAATGAATCTACATTCTAAAATGTGTTCATATTCATCCGTATGTAGTTTGTAATGGGAGAGAGTATATACTAGTGGTTTTTCTTGGAAACGTTCAAGTTGCGGTAGCCGCCCGATCATGAACCGCGCAACAGAGATCATGAACCCTCAATATTCACATTGATGAAGTTTCAGTGTTTATTTAGGGAAAATTCGACTCAAACACTAGCCAGAAGAGCTTTGTGAAAGAAATGCCGTTCTTCGAACAACATTAATTTTTTTATTTTGAGCGAAACAACCTTAACTTAGAGATTTTCTTTTTGAGGGAACCTTAACGTATTGAGAGTTGTCCGGGTATAGATTTTCTTTTGGGGGGATGTCCGGGTATAGATTTTGACACCCTTTTCGATAATTAAAAGGACTGTGCTAACGTCCAGTCGACTGGACGTTAAGAAACAGATCCACACAATCGGTGATTAGTAAATCAACTGCATATGAAGAGAGCGATTGTGACTTTGCATGCCCAGGAGTGAGCTGCGAGGTGTAGTCACTCCATTTTTAAACATGCATGCATATAACAACAAAACAGATGACATCAACAAAGATTCTTTCGTAATTTAAACTTTAAAATGTTTTGTAGCTCAAACCGTCGCTCGGATTTAAAAACTGCTTTCACATAAAAATCACCGCGACGAGACCTTCAAAACTAGATCCCATGTTGACATGTTTCAACGACATTTTTTTAGTACAAAGTTACCACGGGTGTGCTACACAAGTTATCATGTCGGTTGTGTATCACTTATCATGTTGTTTACATATAAATTATCAGGACATAAAAAATAGTTCTTGTAATCTTCCCTTCACATGCACATGGAGGCATGCATTAGAAAGAAAAAACTGATGCATCCTGGATTGTATATAAAAAAAATTGTCTGTCTAATCAAAAAATCGTTTTCACATAAAAAATCCATTGCGACAAGACCTACAAAACCAAATCCCATGTTGATATGTTCTGACGACTTTTTTGTTTGCAAGTTATCAGGCCTAGGCCAAGAAAGTTATGAGCTCTCATGTTCGTATATTATCATGATTTTTACACATGATTTATCGTGATACGTTCTTAATTATTTTTCTCAGGACAAAGTTGTCGCGGTGTTTGTGCATGAGTTACCACACTTGTCATCCGTACATTACCACGCCATTTACACATAAGTTATCGATGATATGTTTCAAACAACTTCCCCTCCCCATGGGGTCAAAGTTACCGCGGTGTTTGTTTGTAAGTCGGGTCTGCGGTTCGTATATTATCATGTTTACACAGAAGTTACTGATGCATATTTTTAACAAGCTTTTCCACCGGGTTAAAAAGTTAGCACGTTGTTTGTACTTTAGTTATCATGTCTATGGTGCATATATTACCATGTTCTTTCCACAAAATTTACCAAGGGTATGGTTTCAAACAAAAAACTCTCTTGGTAAAAGTTGTCCTGATGTTTGTGCGTAAGTTACCATGTCCGCAATGAGTATATTAACATGCTATTTCCATGGAAATTATTGGGCGTATGGTATCGACAACTACTTTTTCTCTTGATCAAAGTTACCACGGTGTTTTTGCGTGAGTCATCACGCCGAGGTGTGTATATTACCATGCTATTTAAGTAGAAGTTATTGGGGTATGTTTTCCATAACTTTCTCACCCGTTTCAGAAAGTAAACACGACGTTTGTATGTGAATAATCAACTCTACGGTGCATACATTAGCATTTTATTTACGCGTAAGTTATCAGAAATGTTCTCAATAACTTTTTTCTCTCGGATCAAAATTATCACCGTGTTTGTGCATAATCTATTAGGTTTGTGGTGTGTAAATTATCAATGCTTATTACACATAAGCTACGAGGGGATGGTTTCAAACAACTTTTTTCCCTCGCGTAAAAGTAAACAATGTTTGTGCATGAGTTTATCAGGTCTGGGATGTGTAAATTATCATGCTATTTACACATAAGCTACCGAGGGGTGTATTATACCGCATGTAGCCCATGCTGATAACTATAGTCCATCTAGCATGGTAACTACGTAATAACCATGTTGATAACTATAGTACATCTAGGCCGATAACTACGTAGTAACCATGTTGGTAACTATAGTACATCTAGCCTGGTAACTACATAATAACCATGTCGTGGGATGGTGCATCTTGTCCATTCTTCAAAAGTTAGATGCAGGACGGACGTTGGAGATTCCTAATCTACTCAATCCCTCTCAAATCAAGTGCACACTAAAGTATCGTTTTCAGAAATCAGATCATTAATTGAACATTTTTTTCTCGATCTAAGATTATTTCCTATGAATCCTCGTCATCGCGTGTTTACGTAAAGATAAAAACGAATAAGAAAGAAATAGGGGGACGAGAGAGTGATGGAGATTCCTCAAAGAAAAGAGAAAAAGAAAACATTATGGAATGGTCAAAAGAGTGCGACGTGCTTCCTTTTACACAACAATTAGTCTAATTGAGCTGGCTAGTAAGTGTTTCATGTAAGCTGCTTGCTGTGGGTTCGAATCCTATATTGAGAATCAATTTTCCTGACTAAAAAATCCCTGTAAATAGGGTCTATCAATAGATCTAGCGCACAGAAAAAATCATGATGGACCCAATCCAGAGAGAAAATCACGGACATCCACATTTCAGGAAGTCTTTCTACTAAATGCGCCATCACATTAGCAACTTCTTCAGATTTTTAATCTCAAAAAAAGATCCACTACGCATTTAAATTAAGAGAGTTCGCAGATTTAATAACTACCATGTCTGGGTGAGATGGTTAGTACGGTGACGTGCCTACAGGACGTCGGGGGTTCGATTCTCGTCACCCCCTTTCTTTTTCTCGCTTTGAAGCTGTTGTTAACTGCCGTTCGATTCGGAATGAACGAGATCCAGATCGTTCGGATCTGATGCAAACTGCCAGTCGGCAGGAATTTAGCATTCTCGTAATTAAAAACCTTTTTGGGTATAGATTTTGATTCAGTTTTGTCTCAGAGGTGTTTTGGGCCTGGTCCATGGGGATTTAGCATAAGCCCATTTATGGGCATCCATATTTTATAGGGCCAATCTTGGGCCTAAACCGAACGCATCCTAGATCCCTGGCCGCTATCTCCAGCCTTTCCGCCGACCGGCGCAACGGCGGCGAGGTCGCCGTTCGTCGGAATGACCTCCCGTCCGGCCCCCCACCGTCTGCGGGAGTCGTACGATGGAGGGGATCGCTGTTGCCAATGGGGCAGAAGATGGACTACCTTCTTCCAGGTAGATGCAGTGCAGGCCCCTCGCCGCACCTGCGACGGGCTACCTCCTCTCCTCAACCCCAGGTGAGGAACTCCAAACCAGATCCGATTCCAAATAAGGCCGAGGAGGTTCGCTGTTGCCAATGCCGAGGCCTTGTCCACTCAGGGGCCTTCATCATGAAAATTACTAACCAAACAAGGGGACCGATGTGAATATTGTAGTAGTGCAGAACTGACTGGGAAAGGTAACTGTTTAATCCCACACATTTAAGCATAAGTTGCTGTGCATATCTAAGATTTGATGAAACGTAGAACATGTCTCTGATTTTAGCTCGGTTGACTGTAGGTCTATCAGATAAAAAGCATGTTTCGCCCCTTTTTTTGTTCTGCCATGACAAAAATTTCTCCTATAATTCCTTGTTAGATGGACAATATCGACCATTTCAGGTCGTCGAGGTGGAAAGTAGTACATACTGTCTGTGGTCCACATTCATTTTACACTGAATTGTATTGCCCATTTTGTACCACTTTGATATTAAGCCAAAAGAAAATTCGGTTTGTACCACCAAGTAACAGGCTTGTGTTTTGCATGTGTGGTAGCACGTATAGCAATAGGAGGAAAGAATGTTAGATCGAACTACGTATCCAAACATGAGAACCAAGTTAATCTTGCAGGTCACTTAAAAACATGTGGTTTTCCTTTAAGTGTGTGAAGAAGTGCTAAGCTATATTCTGCTTACCTTAAACACTCTCATGCTTTAGTCATATTGGAGCAATTAATTTTAATTTTGTGCTATGGAGCTCTCCTTTTTCCCATACAACTTGAGAACATTGTCTTGGCAGTCGGATAAGGTACTAAAACTTGTGTTAATCCAGAAATCGGGAGAATGAACAACAGAATACTATCGGGAAGAGACACAGGAGCTTTGACCAGAGGCTATGTGAAGGAGCTCAAGGTTGCTGTGCCTAAAAAACCGGGGTTTAAAGCTTTTGTGAATGCAACTTCTCATAATGCCAGTGGCTATTGCATTGATATCTTTGAGGCTGCTGCGAAGAAACTACCACATGTTCTTCATTATGAGTTCGTTGCCGTTGATGGTTCTTATGACGAACTAGTACGCAACGTGTCTTCGGGGGTGAGCCTGGCTCCTTTCACTTGCATGCCATTTCTGCATTTCGTGAGAATCACATAACTCACACTGTACTTTGTTGGTTCTTACAACCAGAACTACGATGCAGTAGTGGGTGACATAACTATAACCGCAGCGCGAGCTGTAGACGTGGACTTCACGATGCCATACACCGAGTCAGGCGTGTCACTGCTTGTGCTCACCGAGAATGACTCCAAGTCAGCAATTGAATGGGTGTTCCTAAAGCCACTAACAACACAACTTTGGTTAGCACTTATGGGGGGATTCTTCTTCACTGGACTTGTTGTGTGGACGATCGAGTGGCCCAGAAACCCGGAGTACCAAGGATCGAGTTTGAGACAGTGCAGCACTGCTCTCTACTTTTCTTTCTCGACTTTGACATTTTCTCATGGTTAGCAGGCTCAAACTTGCTCACAGTACTTGATGCATTATAAGTGGTTACATACCTTACATTATGTCCGGAGTACTCTAATCTATTGATTATCGTAATATCTGCACAGGTTAAATTATTAGAAGCCCCCTGTCAAAAATTGTTGTGGTGATATGGTGCTTTGTTGTGCTGGTTATAGTGCAGAGCTACACAGCTAGCTTATCATCCATTTTGACTGCAAAGAGGCTCCGGCCCTCAGTGACAGATCTTGAGCAGCTCCGATCAAATGGTGATTATATTGGATACCAATCTGGATCATTTGTACGTTCTGTCTTGATAAAAGAAGGCTTCAATGTCAATAGGCTAAAGGACTATCCGAATAAAGAGGAATATGCTAAAGCTTTGAGGAAGGGATCAAAGAATGGAGGTGTCTCAGCTATCGTTGATGAGATCCCATATATAACCTCGTTTCTCTCTGACCCTAAATACATTAATGAATTCCAGATGGTTAATCGCATATACAAGACACCTGGACTTGGTTTCGTAAGCTTCTTACTCTAGCACTTCAGTAGATGCACTCTGCATCCTTACAATAGCTACACTGACAAAAACAATATTGTCTAACCAACATCATGTTTTTGTTTTCAGGTGTTTCCTCAAAAATCTCCGCTGGTGCATGATCTTTCGGTTGCCATCCTGGACCTTGGGGCTGAGGGCTCACGAATTGAAAAGAAATGGTTAGGCACAGAAACACCATTGCCCAGCTATGGCATCCCCAACACGGACGCGGCACCTCTCACTTTGCGAAGTTTCTCTGGTCTCTTCATCATCACTGTATGTATGTCAACTCTCATGCTGTTGATAAGCATTGCCAAGTCGGTTCATGCCAAATACACCAAAGTGAGGGATTCTGATATGCAGAGTGCCGATGGAGATGGCAGAAGTGAAGGCCACAGAGGATTTGGTCCGCTGCAGAACGACATGGGCAATGGGTCTATGGCTGATCAACCCCACCATGAAGCCAGAAATGAGCATCCTCAGGGTGTCAGTGGGATCAGAGAAAGTCCTGGTGATGTAGAACCCAATGACTCTGTGCCCGAACACGCCATCCTAATCGAGATGAACACCCGATGAGATGCCGACAACTGTTCTGCATAGCGCGCATCAGATCAGAAGAAATGAAAAATACTTTCGTTCCATCTTATGGGGATATTCACCAATGTCCTAAGGGTATGAGTGCAAGAATGGATGATGGGCCCATATCATAGCCTAGCTAGGAATAGCAGTTTCTGTGACTGATACCCAGATTAATTTATTTTCTGTATTTGATGTTGTTGTTGGTCTTATTTTCGAAAGAGTGTATATATGACCACTGACAGGCGAGTGCCAAGGTAATCCTAGTATCTGCCGGAATTAACAACATTTGTCTGATTTATACCTTGCGACAGCAGGCACACACTGTAGCCCACAGTTGTACATGTTGAAAGAAAGTTGGTCCACATTTTGGTTACTTTTGCACACTGCAAGATACTTGTCGTTCCTGTATCTGGTATTCAAACATTTCACAGTCGTGAGAAAATATAGACCAATTAATTGCTGAATGCGATTCTAAGATAGTCTGAATGTATATATCCAGTTCCTGAGGAAATATTACATACGCATCACCGCCGCCCAAGCACGTCGCCGGGCGCCGTCGGCGGCGGTGGGGCTGTTTGACGGCGTGGCGGGAGCGGATCTGACGGCCTTCGCGCTCGGCGGTGGGCGGTGGCACTACAAAAAAGGCTACTTCCATGTCATTATGTCCCGAGCGAATCAACCACATTTGTCTGATTTGTACTTTGCGACAGTAGGCACGCACTGCAGCCCAGAGTTGTACATGTTGAAAGAAAGTTGGTCCACATTTTTGTTACTTCTGTACACTGCGAGATACTTGTCATTTTTGTATCTTGAATTCAAACATTTCTCAGTCGAGAGAGAATTATTACGAGAGAGGAAGATATTCTTATATATATTTCAACAACATCATGTTTCCTTTCTTTATGTTGAAAGTTTTGAAGTTGCACTTGTTTTGCCTTCCTATGCTAGTTGATTTTTGCTCCAATAAATTGTTTGCTTATAAAATCCCAATGCATAGGAAGTGTGTTAGGTTTAAATGTGTTTGCTATATAATTTCAGGATGCTCTCTTTATGCTTCAATTTTTTTTATGTGAGCATCATTAAAATCATCATGCCTAGCTAAAAGGCTATAAAGAAAAGTGTGCCTACATGATTAACATATTATAGTAATCATGTTTTGTACCTTTTATTTCAATAATGTGCCAAGTAAAGCATTTGAGATAGTGTGGATACTAGTTGACTTGATTTTGTGCAAAAACAGAATTGCGCCCAGTGCAGGAATTTACGTTTTTTTTACCGAAACGTGATCTTGGTCTCAAATTTTTACACATTATTGACATACAAATTTCCTACGTTGTCATAATTTTTTAAATTTTTTGGAGTTACAGAACTATGACTTTTGTTCAGATCATTACAGACTGTTCTATTTTTGACAGATTTTATTTTCGATACATAGTTTGTTTGTTTTATAGTTTCTATGACTTATATTGGTCAATATAAATTATAAAAATGATAGAGTACAATAGGCATTATGTGAGAACAATTATGAATCTTGTCTTGACAGTACCAAAGTGAATGGTTTTCTCTTCATCATACTAACATATCTCACGAAGTTCCGTTATATTTTTTGTGATTGAAGTTTTCAAGTTCTGGGTGAGATATCGATATGAGGAGAATAAAGAGTGGCAAGACCCTAAGGGCGGGGATGCACAAGGCACCCCAAGATAATATTCAAGGAATGCTCAAGCACCTAAGCTTGGGGCTGCTCCTGATGGCATCCCTCGTTCGTCTTCAACATTATCGATAACCTCACTTGGAACTATATTTTTATTCGTCATATAATATGTGTAACGCCCGAATAATTAAGGTAAAGTAATCCATGTTAATGGTGCAATGTCATCATTTTCTTCGTTGCTAAATCCCCCTCTGGTTCCATCTGGTTTAAATTCAAATTTAAATTAAAGTCAAAGTTTAAAGTTTTCAAAATGTCAAAACTAAAAAGTACAATCTATGGAAAATAATTCAGAGGTAATATTGGTGATGAACCAAATTTTTTACAAAGTGGTAATTGCACTAAATAATTAAAACTATGGCATTCACAATTAATTAAATGCCTTTTCTAATTTATAAAATATCAAACTATTTTATTTGGGAGTAAAACTTTTTGTGGCAGAGGGTTAAATTAGAACACTAATTTAGGTGTTGGTCTCATATTTTTGTTAAACTAAAATACAATGAAAATAATATAAAACAAATAAACAGAAAATAGATAAAAGAAAAACATAAATAAAAAA
>NW_025228520.1:10012-18836 GCF_018294505.1 Triticum aestivum | reverse complement strand
CCCTCCACTCCATTCGCTCCGCCAAAGCCGCCCTCCCTGCCATGCCAATACGTCGGTGCCGCGGTTCGTTGAGGGGACGCACGGTGATCCTCTCGCTCCCACAGTACGCTCTCGTAGACTGCCGTCCTCTAGCCGCGCCACCACCTCTGGCTACATTCTTGTGGAGGCGCACGGCGGTCAGCGCCGCCACCGCTGGCGACGTTCGTGTGGAGACGCAAGGCAGTCAGCTTCTCCCACGGTACGCGCATTCTAGACTGAGGCCCCATTCATGTCGGTGTAGCGCTGAATGTTAGCTGATAGACGCTGTTAATCTCACTGTTTGCCGAAGTAGTTTACTGTCAATATGCTCTGCTTAAGATGCTTCCTTGCCCGTTCTGCACTCAATCTGCTTAGCTGAGATGGCATGACAAGGCCGATTAATTGCTACAATATCCTGCCATATATTTATTGTGACGTAGATTGCCATGGTCTAGTAGCCAATCTATTAGGTGAAATAGCTCTACACCGTTTTATACTCGATCTTTGTTGCTGCGATGGCCTTTGATAGTTCGATGGCTGTGTGCTCGGGCTCATTGACTGCTGAAATAACCTGCCATAATTTAGCACTCAAATATGTTTGCTGAATTAGCTTTACATATATTTCGTTACTTAGATCTGCTCGTCCAAATATCTTGCCATAGCTTTAGACATCGACCTAGGTATTTTTTTCTGGACTTCATAAAAAAGCATATATGTTTTTCCTGTAATATCTAGTAGAAGAACTAATTTGTATGTCTAACAGATGGACATGACTTGGATAACTTCTGCTCGAAGATTCTCCGCTGCATATGTCGAGGGGGTTGAAAACTTCATGAACTTTATCAGAGCTGAGTACGGTGGTCCGAAATCAGATGTGCTCTGCCCGTGTAGCAGTTGTATGAATTCAGTTACAAGACTCCAGTCAACTGTGCAAAATCATCTACACTTGTATGGGATGTCGGTCACATATACTAGGTGGGTTCATCATGGTGAAGATATGAACGTCAATGTTATTGACTACGTGGAAGCAGCAGATCACCATCTTGATCTGCCTGATGCTCAGGTGGAAGAGGAGGAGGAGGTGGTGGTGGCGGAGCCAGTGTGTTTGACCAACATTGAAACAATGCTACGTAATGCTCGTGCATTCCGTGAACTTTCACCTCCAGAAGAAAAATGGTGGGCCCGCATGTTGGAACAATGCAACGTTGCTGTCACCCCAGGAAATAAGCTGTCAGTATTCTCAGCTATGGTCACCTTTCTTCAGGTGAAGACATCTGAGCGGATGACCAACAAATCATTCGATGCGATGTTGGCTGCTTTCCGCAAATCTTTCCCAGATGCGTCTGAGCTGCCACACACCTACATTAAAATGAAGAATTTCCTTCGTGCAGTTGGAATTGGATATGATATGATCCATGTTTGTAAGAATAATTGTGTTCTGTTCAGGAAGGATTATGCCAACTTAAGTGAATGCCCGAAATGCAAATCATCAAGATGGAAAGATGGCGATGCTGTGAAGAGAGTTCCTCATAATGTTCTGAGACATTTTCCAATTACACCAAGATTGCAGAGGTTGTTTCATTATGCTGAAACAAGAGAGGATGTATTGTGGCATTCTAGGAACCAGGAGTACAGAGATCAGAATGTAATGAGCCATCCATCTCATGGTAGTGAGTGGAAAAGCTTCAATGATAAACACAAAGAGTTTGCTGCTGACCCGAGAAACATTAGACTTGGCTTAGCTTCAGATGGATTTAACCCATTTGGCCACTAGAGCGCCACATATAGCATGTGGCCAATGCTTGTTATCCCTTACAACATGCCTCCAAATGTCTGCACCAAAGAATCAAACTAAATGATGGCCTTGCTCATCCCAGGTCCAAAAAGTCCTGGAAAGGATTTTGATTTGTTCATGGAGCCTCTTGTGGAGGAACTTCAACATCTATGGAAGGGTGTTCTCACTCGAGACCTATATAGTAGCCCACCAGCTAATTTCTTTCTGCGTGCTATTGTAATTTGGTGCATCCATGATTATTATCCGGCTTTGGGCACTATGTCAGGGCGAACGACACATGGTTACAATGCATGTGTTCACTGTGACAGGAATCCGCTGTCATACGCAATACTTAGCAAGATCTATTACATTGGACACCGCCGTTCCTTGCCAAGGACAAGCCGCATCCTAGAAAATACCGAAGACATGTGTTCAATGCAAAGCATGAAAACCGTGATGCGCCAAAGAGGCTAACCGCCGATGAGTTGCAAGTGGAATTAGAGAAGGTCAGGCATATTACACCAGGAAACCATCCTGGTAATGGTAGCGGGAAAGGAAGCGTGGCACGGTAGAAGATATATTATTGTTTACCCGCAGGTCCACTTTGTGGGACTTGGAGTATTGGAAAGATTTGGATCTGTAGCATAATCTTCATGTGATGCACATCGAGAAAAATATATGTGACAGCATTATCAGCACACTTCTTAACATTGAAGGCAAGACGAAAGATACCTTAAAATCTAGGATTGATTTGACACACCTGGGTATCAGAAAGGATTTGCAGGTGCAAGATGAAGGTAAACCACGGGATATGGCACCAGCTGTGTACGTCTTGGACAAGGTAAAAAGAAAAGAATTCTGCGAGGTCCTGTCACGTGTGAGATTCCCACATGGATTTGCTTCCAACCCTGAAAGGAGAGTCAGTGCAGATGGAAACAAGGGACAAGGGTTGAAAACTCATGATTGCCACGTCCTACTTCAAAGGGTTTTACCTGTTATCCTTAGAGGATTAGGCCGCCCTGACTTATACAGAGCAGTTGCAGAGTTGGGACAATTCTTCAGGGAACTCTGCAGTAGAAATATCAGGATAGATGCTTTGGAGCGTCTTAGAGACAAGATACCAACTATCCTATGCGACCTTGAGAAGATATATCCTCCAGCCTTCTTTGATGTGATGGTGCATTTGGCTGTTCATCTACCTGATGAGGCACTACTTAGAGGTCCAGTACAGTATGGCTGGATGTACCCTATTGAAAGGCGGCTAGGCACTTTCAAGGGCTATGTTAGGATCAGAGCTAGACCCGAGGGTTCCATTGCAGAGGCCTACATTGCTACAGAAGCGTTGACATTCTGCTCAAAATACATTGAAACAGCTGATCATCTTAGCAAAGAGGTGGGTGAAGACAATCCTGGGCTCAATGTTTTCGATTATTCTGTTCGAGTTACAGGGAAGAGTCGACAAGAGGACAAACCTAAAGATATGGAAAAAATGGTTTGGTATGTGTTGAATAACTGTCCTGAGATACTACCTTATATCAAGTAAGTGCAGTACTGCAGCTTATACATCGTAATCTACTAAACCTGCAGCACATTCTTATATATTTAGATGTTTGACGCGATCACTATGTTGTGCAGCATGTACAAAGAGGAGTTACTGCCGCAAAATCCAAGAAACATTGACAAACTGGTTATGGCAGGATTTGCGAAATGGTTCAAGAACCATGTAAGCTTTTGAAGTGCACTGTCAGTTTTTTTTTAATATATTGAGTACATAAGATGATCAACTTGTCTATTTTCTAACCATAGGTTAAGAAGATGCGGGAGGATGGGCAGGCAGTTGATGATGCCCTTTACTCACTAGCAATGGGTCCTGATACTCGGGTAAGACATTATGAATCTTGCGTTGTTGGAGATGTGCGCTACAACACCCTTGCACGAGACGAAGGCAGGAAGACACAAAACAGTGCCATCATGAGCACGAATACGTATGGCAAAGAGACAACTGAAATGTATGCTAACATAACAGACATTGTTCAGTTGCAGTATATCTCCAGTTTTGAGGATCATCGGTGTGTGGTTCTGTTGTGCTGTCGTTGGTATAACCTGTTTTCCAGGATCGCAAAACCCAGAGCTGATGATTATTTCAAATCCATCAATGTCAAGGCGGCGTACCAGACCAACGAGCCTTTTATTTTGGCAAATCAAGCAACACAGATATTTTTCTTGGAAGACACATTTGCATGTAGCGATGACTGGAGAGTATTGCAAAGGTTTGAGCAGAGGAATTCGTTTAATGAAGTTGCACAACAAGATGATGCTTACACTGCTCCTGATGTACAAGATAACACAGATGTTCCTAATATCTTTGAGAACCATCACGTCAATGACGCCGGCGAAAAGATTGCCTGTCGTGCTGTGGACATACAAGAGTTGATCAAGAAGAAGCCAACGTTCGAGGACATTGAGGACGAAGAAGAATATGACACCATGGGGAATTACGATTCAGACTGATACACATGGCGAAGATGTTGACGCTGCTGCTGAGGATGATGATTACATTGCTTTTGTCATATTTGCCTGCCAGAAGACGTTTTTTTATCTACTATGTGAAATTGTGTTTGCTATGACAACCGAAACCTGATGAACATGTTGTTTAGTATTTTGCTGTGAGAACATCACTTGTTATGTGTGCTGATTTGTGTTTGGTGATTGTATGAAAACTAAAACATGATGACATTGTTGTTTAGTTGTACTCATATTTGGCTGTGAAACTTGAATTTGATGACATAGTTTGCTGTTGGACTGCAATTTGCTCGACGTCTTCGAATGAGAACAAAGCTGACCCGACAGGGCCTCTGCTATCTATTTATTTATATGAGCAAAAGAGGATACCCCCTGATTTCCGTTAATAGAAATCATTAGATGTTCACAACACTACACCCAGCCTGCTACACATGTTTCATTCATTACTAGTTTCAGCAAAGTGCTCATGTCGTAGCCACTGAATACATCACGAGTGCTACATACACTGCAAATAAAGAGACAATCATCCTACAGAGCACATCGATTTTTCCCATTATCTTCACAAGCTCTTTCATCTCCTCATTGCTATCAAGGCCGTTCAGCAGCTGTTGCTTGGCCATGATCAGAGGAACTGCGTCTTTAACCTTCTGCTCTGCATCTTCCTCTTCTGCCATTCCTTCAGTTACTTGTCCAACACCCCAACCTGCTGGTATTGGGGTTCCTCAGCTAACCAAATAATCAGCGTAGTTGCATTCCCCCACATCAGCAACTTCCCAGAAATACAAATCACACGAATCTTCCCTCTTCTGCACGAATCAAATTGGAAGATCATCAACCAAACTATTAAAAAAATAAGCAACTGAAAGCAGCAGAACAACACTTAAGCATATTATTACCCCATGATTTGGGCATTTATAGAAGACTCGGCTAGGGTTGCGGATTGTGGTTGAGACGCGATGGATGACTCTGCGTGATTTGCAGCAGTGGCACAACACCAACAGCAGCGGGTTGCGATGAGCAATCGGCTGCGGTGTGCATGCCGGTGGGGGTGTGATGAGACCCACAGGCGATGGTACGGGTGGCGACTTGGCGCATATCTGGTTGTTGCCTACTCAAGAGCAGGTGGACGAGCAGCCAGCGGACATGGTTGCTGCGGCCAGAGCTTCTGATGCTAGGCAGAGTAAGTAGAGAAGAGGAGAAGCGGACGTTGGATATGCTAGTTTCATTACTTGCAGAGTAGCATAGCACCATATATAGTCATAGTCTAGGTTTGGATTTGAACCAGCTATAGGAGCACGTCTTTCTTTTTTCTAAAACTCGGCAACGTCTCTTTACTGGTACACTAGCTTGTTCTGTACGCCTTCCCAAGTCTTTAATTTTCTTTCCCTTTTTTTGCGAGGAAGGAAGAAGGACAAAATTGAGAGTTCCTCAGACTCGAACCCAAGACCTCTCGGTTGAAAACCAAGGGTGCTAGTCACTTATGTGGCGAACGTTCCCTGTGATGAGGACGGCAGACGAACGCATTTTCCTCGTAGTTTTCTTCCTATATATAAAAAAGTATGCTACTTGGTGTCCGCTTAGTAAAAAAATGATTGTGCCAACCTTGACCGTTCGATTGACATTCAATGTGTGTCGCGTTTCTTCAGTCTCTTCTTCCTCGAGCCGCCAAAGCCAAACCAGCGCCGGCGGGACCGCCTGCTCCCGCCTCCCACGGCTGGCTGTGATCTTCCCCGGCTCTTGTTCGTTCCCGTCCGAGGCCTCACCATCGTCCTCCGTGCTTGCCGCGGCGCCGCCCTCTGGTGTTGTCAACATGGTCAACAACCGAGAGGAATAAGGAGATGACTATACATGGTGAGGATGACAGTAGGGACCCAGCAGCACGCGTAGTAATTTTGTTTTTTCGGGATGGAGAAGGGTATCAACTGGGTTGTGCGGGACCCGTGGCCCGTCTAGCCCAGGCTTTTATTTCATATGTTTAGCACATGACCAGCCTAGTTTGTTTTTTTCCTTTCTGAAAAATGGCTAGCCAGCTATTTTGTTTTTTGCAGAATAACCAACATAGTCCTACTTGCTTTTCTACGCCCTGCTGGGCCGGAAATCTTTCAAGACAAGGAGGGATGCATTTTGCCCAGAAAATGGGCTATAAGTAATAATAAATGGGCTGTAAAATGAAAAATATACAACAAACAGGCAATTAGTTCCCAAATACTGTTTTCTTTCGGATTTTGATATTTTAAATTTCATTGTTTTTGTGTGGGTAAAATTTCATTGAATTTAAATTAAGGTATATTTAGATTTAAAATTAATTTGAATCCGGCTAGAAATTTCGGGATGTATGCTGTTTGGGACAGATTTGGAGGCTGACTTGTGGGTCTACTAGGTTGACGTGTACTTTGGCTTTGTCAACTTAGTCCACAAATGATTCTAGCAGCAGTGACCCTTGGATGTTAATCCAACGGCCCTGCTGCTTCTTCAATATCTGATCTTCTTGCTCCAGCCGCCCAAACCAGCTCCGATGGGACTGCCTGCCGCCTCCCATGGCCGGCTGTGCTTCCGCACAGGCCGCACCGCCCCACCCTACTTCATTGCTGGCCAGGCCATTCCTCTACTCACCCACACCTCCTGTTATTTTCCGGCGACGGCAGCCGAACCAATAAACCCTCGTACTCTCCATCGCGTGGGCAACCATTGCCGAGTCTTCCCCGGCTACGTGTCGTTCCCTTCCTAGGCCTCACCATCGTCCACCGCCATGGTGCTCTCGGCGCGGCCTGGTCAACATGGTAATGACATCCATCGGCCGTGGATTGTACGCGCAAAATAATGATTCCTCCACCTAACAGCTAGGACCCACCGGAAGGGCCTCTGTATTTCACAAAAAAACGTTCCCCCCACTGACATGTCGGACCCATCAGCTATATCTTCGCACGCAAGGAAGTGCCTCCTTATTACGCATAAAAAAATGAATACCCACCCTGCTAGATGGGACCCACCATAGTGGGAGGATGACTTGTGGGCCAACTAAGTTGACGGGGACGGAGGGCTTTGTCAACTTAGTCAATATGAATGATTCTAGCTCTAGTGACCGTACGATGTCCATCCAACAGCCATAGTGCTTCTTCAACCTCTGGTCTTCTTGCTCCAGCCACCCAAAGCAGCGCCGGTCGTGCCGCATGCTCCTGCCTCTCGTGGCCGGCTGTGATGCCGTGGAGGCCTCACCGCCCCCTACTACTCCCACTGCTAGCCCAGGGTATCCCTCTACTCACCCACACCCCCTGTTATTCTGCGGCGACGGCAGCCTCACGCCGCAGCCGAGCCAGTGAACCCTCGTACTCCTCTCCGCGCGGGCTACAACTGCTGTGTCTTCCCCGGCTCTGCGTCGTCCCCTTCCTAGGCCTCGCCTCATCCAGACCACGGCCTTGGTGCTCTCGGCACGGCGTGGTCAACATGGTCAACGACCGACTTCCATCGGAAGAGTACTGTACGTGGAGAGGCTGACAGCTGGGTCCAGGCGGCCGCAAGAAAGTGCCTCCTTATTACGCGCAAAATAATTATTCCTCCACCTAACAGCAGGGACCCACCAGACGGGCCACCTTATTTCGCGAAAAAAACGTTTCCCCCCTGACTGCTGGGACCCACCGGACGGGCCAGCGTATTTCGCGAAAAAAACGTTCCCCGCGCTGTCAGCTCGGACCCACCGGAAGTGCCTCCTTATTACGCACAAAAAAATGAATACTTCCCTTGCTAGCTGGGACCCACCATGGTGGGAGGCTGACTTGTGGGCCTACTAAGTTGACTGGGACGGGGGCCTTTGTCAACTTTAATCAATATGAATGATTCTAGCTCCAGTGACCGTACGATGTCCATCCAACGGCGGTAGTGCTTCTTCAACCTCTGGTTTTCTTGCTCCAGCCGCCCAAAGTAGCGCCAGTCGTGCCGCATGCTCCTACCTTCCGTGGCCGGCTGTGCTACCGCGAAGGCCTCACCGCCCCCTACTATTCCCACCGCTGGCCAGGCCCTGCGGCGACGGCAGCCTCACACCGCAGCCGAACCAGTGAACCCTCGTACTCCTCTCCGCGCGGGCTTTCACTGTCGCGTCTTCCCCGGCTCCCCGTCGTCCCCTTCCTAGGCCTCGCCGTCGTCCACCGCCCTCGTGCTCTCGGCGCAGCGCGGTCAACATGGTCAAGGAACGACTTCCATCGGACGTAGATTGTACATGGAGAGGCTGACAGCCGGGTCCACAGCCGCAGTAAGGAAGTGCCTCCTTATTACGCGGAAAATAGTGATTCCTCCACCTGACAGCTGGGACCCACCGGACGAGCCGTTGTATTTCGCAAAAAAAAAACGTTTCCCCCTGACTGCTGGGACCCACCAGCTACATCTTCACACGCAAGGAAGTGCGTCCGGGCAAAAAAACAAAACGATTCGCCCCCCTGACTGCTGGGACCCACCAGCGACACCTTCGCACGCAAGGAAGTGCGTCAGAGCAAAAAAAAGATTCGCCTCCCTGAC
>NW_025228520.1:9218-9924 GCF_018294505.1 Triticum aestivum | reverse complement strand
GTCCGAGCAAAAAAAAAACCAAAACGATTCACCCCCCTGACTGCTGCGACCCACCAGCTACATCTTCGCACGCAAGGAAGTGCCTGTTAGTCGGGACCCACCTGGTCGAAGCGTACGTAGCTTTCATTCTGGTCGCGAACGTGTACGTACATATATACTGGTGGATGTAGAGGCGCACATGTGTCGTAGTAGAGGCGCGCACGTAGCATGTACACGTACGTACAGCGGCGAGGATGCAAGAAAGAAAATACGGCCACGTACGTACATACAGGCAGGGTCTCTAATGCCTATCGCGCATACGTACATGGCTGGATCGGAATGGAGAAACAGCGTCGTCGTCGTGTTCATGGGGAGCCAATCGGCTGGGTCGGAACGGAATGCGTGGTCGTGTTCATCGGGAGGGCTTGGACAGAACAGGCGATGGAAACGAGGCCTGGCGTACCGCACAACGGAGAAAACGGCCTTGTGTTCGACCGGCCATGTTCGAAACGGGGTCCTGTTGATCGGGAGGGGCCTCGCGTACCGCAAAACGGAGGAAATGGACCTCCTACGGTCGAAACGAAGGTCCTGTTGATCGGGAGGGGTGTGGCGTACCGCAAAACGGACAAAACGGACTTGTGTTGGAGCGCTACGGTCGAAACGGAGGTCCTGTTCATCGGGAGGGGTGTGGCATACCGCAAAACAGACGAAACAAACTTGTGTTGGA
>NW_025228520.1:0-6902 GCF_018294505.1 Triticum aestivum | reverse complement strand
ATTTGAAAATCCGACCATCACCCCGTTTTGGTGAGGACTTCCTAGCCTAGGCACCATAAAAAGCAGGTGTGTTTACAGTACAAAGCGCCCACAAACTTGCTTCTGATGATGTACATAACAACTCTGTTGCAACCTCTAGCGGGCGTGCTGGCAATCATAAGGGCTGGAAGTGCATCTGGTCTACTCCGGCTCAACCAAAGGTACTAAATTTCGCTTGGAGACTAGCTACAGATCCTTGCTACTTGGAAAAATAAACAAAAAATACAATCTGGAGATTAGTGTGAAGAGGAAGATTCATTCCATACTTTCTGCTATTGCATCAATGTGAAACGCTAATGGAAAGCAATGTCCACTGAATGGGATCTTCCAGAGGTCACCAATATCCTTCCCATGGGCAGAGGATGGTTTGTTCAAGCTATCTCTGATATGACTGAACCTATCCAGATTTGGTTCATGCTTCTTTGGTTGACCTGGATTGTTCAGAACGAGATAGTCCACCACAAACCTACACCTCCAGCTGATGTTTCCTGCCGCTTTCTATCTAGCTACGTTGCCTCACTGAACTCCATTGTTGCAAATCCTAGTGCTGACCATATGATAGAGGCAAAGGTGTCCCGATGTTTCGATGAGATGGTGGCTATCGTTTTCTATGGGAGTCAACCTTGACGATCCGACTACGAACGTGCGAGACGTCGCGCCTTAGCAATCGCTAAACCAACTTCCGAGGGTTATTGACCATGCCGGGGCACGATCAACCTGACCACGAGGGTCTGTTTCCTGCGAGCAAACGAAGAACAAGCAAGAAACTGAGATTGCAATCTGGATATTGTGAATATAAGAGGAAAGCTTTATTAATGAAGGTGGGATTCTGTGATGTCTTGGTCTGGTCGTTGAACACAAACGAAGTACGCGAAGTTGCAGCTATGGCAAACTTTTAATCTAAACAAAACCCAAAGTCTAAACGACGCCCTAAGGGCTGTATATATGGAGGAAGAGGGGGGAATTTCATGGCCCTTGAGGGAGGGGTAAACCAACCCTAACTCTTATTTCCCCACACATACGGACTCTAAAAACAACCTATAATCAAGTATTTCGAAATTACATGGGCCTGACCCAATAATAAGGTGACGCAACACCTAGAATAGCTTCTGGACGAAAACTATGAAGTAGCATCTTGTATATTTCGTCCAAGGCTTCATGCATTCATTATGGTGGCTTCCACGTCCTGGAATCATCACTTGTAACTCCGTTCTTGTTCCCCTTGTGCATGCCATCATCTCCATGCTTGTTCTTGCTCCAATGTTCATCCTTCTCCAAACTAGACCCTTCATTTGTAAGCAAAACAAATGTATCCAATTTAGGCAGCATCATATTCTCATGAACATTAGAATTATTACCAAGAAACGAAAAAACCTGGTAATTTAATTGGCATGCACGAGCTCTAGTAATTGATCCAGTAGGTATAGCAGCAGGGGATGTGGGTCTAACAATGGTATTGATGTCCTCGTCACCATACAAAGGGGAAGTTCCCAGCTCAAGTTTCTTTCCCTTTGGTGGCACCCACATGTGATATGAGGCATCAAGAACACAGTCCTTGGTCTCCACCACGGCTGGACGAGTGAAGCTCAACATGAGTTAAATATGATGCCCATGATCCTTACTCCTTAGGGACCAAAGTGGCAGCATCATATTTAACTCATGCAAATATCTTTTTTGTTGTGATGATGTGCTTGAAACCGAGATTTTGGGCATCCGAGAGGGCCTCTTACTCGCTTTGCAATGGAGTGATCTACCTATTGATGTTCAATCAGACAGTTAAAAGCAGTACAGATGATTCAAGAGGCAGATGAAAATAGATCTAAATATGCCTTTTTAATAAAAGAGATCAAAGAAGGTTTGATCGGGTATAATTCTAGTATTACTCATATTGTTCGTAGCAAGAACAACGCTAGTCACCTCCTGTCAAGTTTTGGGCGATCACAATGCCGAATTATTGTGTGGCTTGGATCGGATCTGGATGAACTCCTCAACATTGCCAGTGGTCTTTGAGTGTTGAATAATACAAGTATTATCCTGCAAAAAAAATGTTGCAAAACCTCTATCTGTCAACCAGTATGCATTTTCGTCTGGGTTCCTCTAGACATCAACTGTTCATCTGCCCGGTGATCTGAACAATGAACATAGCTAGGCGACGACCGAGAGTGGCGTTTTGGCACATGGGAGCGCGCACTCCTGGTTTTTAAAATATGTTATAAACATTTTTTGAAATGTCAAAAAATTCCAAACAAAAACTTGGCGTGTAAATCTCGATATTGTACATGCTCACAAAGTTGTTTCGTGAAAAACCGATGTGAAAAAGATAAAATCCGGTGTTAAAATATGCTTTTCACAAGACATCCTTTTGTCTTTTCTACACAAGTCACAAAAAATATCGGTTTTCTCTGAAACTTGACGCGCACACATATAATGTTGAGATGCATGCGCCAAATTTTTGTTTAAAATTTTTTCACACTTTAAAATATATTTTTCGCGTGCAGGAGCGCACGCGCGGTCCCAGGAGCACCAACGAATTTCCGGGCGACGACCGGATTACTTTCAACCGCATGGACCTGATCAGACACTGAACATGTAGCCAGACAACGGTACGCAGAGCTCTGCACTTTCAAGGAACCGTAGCGCGGCGCCAAAGCTTCCACGCGATTTCGCACACCAAAGCCAGAAGATCGCGGCAGAAGCACAGACCATCCGTTCGATTGGCTCATGCATCATGCATGCATGCGTGATATCGATTGGACTACCGCTAAGGTCGTCGGTGATCTCCAGAACCACCTAGAGGATCAAGATGAACTCTGGTAATACATGTGGAGCCGTAACACCACAGGGAACTTCTCAGCGGATTCGTACACACATACACAAGTACATGCCACGTATCTGAACCTGTGTGTGGTGGCCAACGCATCGCAGCAGCAGGTAGCCACACATACATATAGCCTCGAGAAACGACTTTCGGAAGCTGATGCCACGCGTTGGTGCGGTTCTTGGGAATTAGGGGAGGCTGACTTGTCTCTGAAAGCATGCTCTTTCCACACCACACACAGCCTCGATCGAGAATCAACTTCCCGAAGGTGATGCCACGTCGCCACGCGTGGTGTAACTTATTCGCCGGCTGATACGATTCTTCATTCCTGAGGTTTGCTTGGAGAGGGACAGGCTCGGCCGATCTTCCATTGTTCCATCGATCCATGCATCTAGCTCAGCTCGCTCCACCTCTGGAAAATGGCCTTCTGACCCGTTCGTTCGCGCCAGGCTACCCAGCCAACATCGAAGGTTCAACAAGGACAAGTCACAACGTCCAAGGTCCAGGTCCGAAATAGACTTTTAGTTACATCACATCAGCCAGAATGCTTATATATACTGAGCCGATGGGTTGGACTGGGGAGATCCAAAAATGGAGCGCGCGCTGGCCGTCGCCTTGCTCGTCATGCTCACGCTCTGGAGCGTGCCGGTGGCGGCCGGCGACGGAGGCATTTCCCTGGCGCCGGAGGCGTGCCGCCTGGACCGGCTTCCCCGTGGCTCACCCGGAGACGCTACAACGGCTGGTAATTAAATACAGTTGTGCTTTCAGTTGAACCGTCAATATACTCCCTCCGTTTCTAAATATAAGTCTTTTTAGAGATTTTATTGACTAGATACGGATCAAAATGAATGAATCTACATTCTAAAATGTGTTCATATTCATCCGTATGTAGTTTGTAATGGGAGAGAGTATATACTAGTGGTTTTTCTTGGAAACGTTCAAGTTGCGGTAGCCGCCCGATCATGAACCGCGCAACAGAGATCATGAACCCTCAATATTCACATTGATGAAGTTTCAGTGTTTATTTAGGGAAAATTCGACTCAAACACTAGCCAGAAGAGCTTTGTGAAAGAAATGCCGTTCTTCGAACAACATTAATTTTTTTATTTTGAGCGAAACAACCTTAACTTAGAGATTTTCTTTTTGAGGGAACCTTAACGTATTGAGAGTTGTCCGGGTATAGATTTTCTTTTGGGGGGATGTCCGGGTATAGATTTTGACACCCTTTTCGATAATTAAAAGGACTGTGCTAACGTCCAGTCGACTGGACGTTAAGAAACAGATCCACACAATCGGTGATTAGTAAATCAACTGCATATGAAGAGAGCGATTGTGACTTTGCATGCCCAGGAGTGAGCTGCGAGGTGTAGTCACTCCATTTTTAAACATGCATGCATATAACAACAAAACAGATGACATCAACAAAGATTCTTTCGTAATTTAAACTTTAAAATGTTTTGTAGCTCAAACCGTCGCTCGGATTTAAAAACTGCTTTCACATAAAAATCACCGCGACGAGACCTTCAAAACTAGATCCCATGTTGACATGTTTCAACGATATTTTTTTAGTACAAAGTTACCACGGGTGTGCTACACAAGTTATCATGTCGGTTGTGTATCACTTATCATGTTGTTTACACATAAATTATCAGGACATAAAAAATAGTTCTTGTAATCTTCCCTTCACATGCACATGGAGGCATGCAATAGAAAGAAAAAACTGATGCATCCTGGATTGTATATAAAAAAAATTGTCTGTCTAATCAAAAAATCGTTTTCACATAAAAAATCCATTGCGACAAGACCTACAAAACCAAATCCCATGTTGATATGTTCTGACGACTTTTTTGTTTGCAAGTTATCAGGCCTAGGCCAAGAAAGTTATGAGCTCTCATGTTCGTATATTATCATGATTTTTACACATGATTTATCGTGATACGTTCTTAATTATTTTTCTCAGGACAAAGTTATCGCGGTGTTTGTGCATGAGTTACCACACTTGTCATCCGTACATTACCACGCCATTTACACATAAGTTATCGATGATATGTTTCAAACAACTTCCCCTCCCCATGGGGTCAAAGTTATCGCGGTGTTTGTTTGTAAGTCGGGTCTGCGGTTCGTATATTATCATGTTTACACAGAAGTTACTGATGCATATTTTTAACAAGCTTTTCCACCGGGTTAAAAAGTTAGCACGTTGTTTGTACTTTAGTTATCATGTCTATGGTGCATATATTACCATGTTCTTTCCACAAAATTTACCAAGGGTATGGTTTCAAACAAAAAACTCTCTTGGTAAAAGTTGTCCTGATGTTTGTGCGTAAGTTACCATGTCCGCAATGAGTATATTAACATGCTATTTCCATGGAAATTATTGGGCGTATGGTATCGACAACTACTTTTTCTCTTGATCAAAGTTACCACGGTGTTTTTGCGTGAGTCATCACGCCGAGGTGTGTATATTACCATGCTATTTAAGTAGAAGTTATTGGGGTATGTTTTCCATAACTTTCTCACCCGTTTCAGAAAGTAAACACGACGTTTGTATGTGAATAATCAACTCTACGGTGCATACATTAGCATTTTATTTACGCGTAAGTTATCAGAAATGTTCTCAATAACTTTTTTCTCTCGGGTCAAAATTATCACCGTGTTTGTGCATAATCTATTAGGTTTGTGGTGTGTAAATTATCAATGCTTATTACACATAAGCTACGAGGGGATGGTTTCAAACAACTTTTTTCTCTCGCGTAAAAGTAAACAATGTTTGTGCATGAGTTTATCAGGTCTGGGATGTGTAAATTATCATGCTATTTACACATAAGCTACCGAGGGGTGTATTATACCGCATGTAGCCCATGCTGATAACTATAGTCCATCTAGCATGGTAACTACGTAATAACCATGTTGATAACTATAGTACATCTAGGCCGATAACTACGTAGTAACCATGTTGGTAACTATAGTACATCTAGCCTGGTAACTACATAATAACCATGTCGTGGGATGGTGCATCTTGTCCATTCTTCAAAAGTTAGATGCAGGACGGACGTTGGAGATTCCTAATCTACTCAATCCCTCTCAAATCAAGTGCACACTAAAGTATCGTTTTCAGAAATCAGATCATTAATTGAACATTTTTTTTCTCGATCTAAGATTATTTCCTATGAATCCTCGTCATCGCGTGTTTACGTAAAGATAAAAACGAATAAGAAAGAAATAGGGGGACGAGAGAGTGATGGAGATTCCTCAAAGAAAAGAGAAAAAGAAAACATTATGGAATGGTCAAAAGAGTGCGACGTGCTTCCTTTTACACAACAATTAGTCTAATTGAGCTGGCTAGTAAGTGTTTCATGTAAGCTGCTTGCTGTGGGTTCGAATCCTATATTGAGAATCAATTTTCCTGACTAAAAAATCCCTGTAAATAGGGTCTATCAATAGATCTAGCGCACAGAAAAAATCATGATGGACCCAATCCAGAGAGAAAATCACGGACATCAACATTTTAGGAAGTCTTTCTACTAAATGCGCCATCACATTAGCAACTTCTTCAGATTTTTAATCTCAAAAAAAGATCCACTACGCATTTAAATTAAGAGAGTTCGCAGATTTAATAACTACCATGTCTGGGTGAGATGGTTAGTACGGTGACGTGCCTACAGGACGTCGGGGGTTCGATTCTCGTCACCCCCTTTCTTTTTCTCGCTTTGAAGCTGTTGTTAACTGCCGTTCGATTCGGAATGAACGAGATCCAGATCGTTCGGATCTGATGCAAACTGCCAGTCGGCAGGAATTTAGCATTCTCGTAATTAAAAACCTTTTTGGGTATAGATTTTGATTCAGTTTTGTCTCGAGGTGTTTTGGGCCTGGTCCATGGGGATTTAGCCCATTTATGGGCATCCATATTTTATAGGGCCAATCTTGGGCCTAAACCGAACGCATCCTAGATCCCTGGCCGCTATCTCCAGCCTTTCCGCCGACCGGCGCAACGGCGGCGAGGTCGCCGTTCGTCGGAATGACCTCCCGTCCGGCCCCCCACCGT
>NW_025228519.1:48410-50827 GCF_018294505.1 Triticum aestivum | reverse complement strand
CATCTTGTAATAACACACCTCCTAATCCAATTCCACTAGCATCACATTCAAGCTCAAAAGTCTTATTAAAATCAGGAAGTTGGAGTAAAGGAGCATGTGTCAACTTATCTTTCAATACCATGAAGGCTTCTTCCTGTGCGGTACCCCAAACAAAAGGCACATCCTTCTTTGTAAGCTCGTTGAGAGGTGCAGCAATGGTGCTGAAATCTCTCACAAAACGCCTATAGAATCCAGCGAGGCCAAGAAAACTCCTCACTTGTGTGACCGTTTTGGGCTGCGGCCAACTCTCAATAGCTTCAATCTTGGCTTTGTCAACTTCAATTCCCTGTGGAGTAACAACATAGCTAAGAAAAGATACTCGGTCGGTGCAAAAGGTGCACTTCCCAAGGTTACCAAACAAACGTGCATCACGTAGAGCAATAAAAACAGCACGTAAATGTTCCAAATGTTCTTCCAAAGATTTGCTATAAATCAGTATATCATCAAAATAGACTACCACAAATCGTCCAATGAAAGCACGTAAAACTTCGTTCATTAGTCTCATGAAAGTACTAGGTGCATTAGTTAACCCAAAAGGCATGACTAACCACTCATATAAACCAAACTTAGTTTTAAATGTTGTTTTCCATTCATCACCCAATTTCATACGAATTTGATGGTATCCACTACGCAAATCAACTTTGGAGAATATTGTAGAGCCACTCAATTCATCAAGCATATCATCTAGCCTAGGAATAGGATGACGATAACGAATAGTAATATTATTAATGCCTATACAATCAACACACATACGTGACGTACCATCCTTTTTAGGCACTAGTATAATAGGAACATCACAAGGACTAAGAGATTCGCGTATATAACCTTTGTCGAGCAGCTCCTGTACTTGACGCATAATCTCCTTCGTCTCCTCTAGATTGGTACGGTATGGTGCACGGTTGGGCAGCGATGCACCGGGAATTAAGTCAATTTGATGCTCAATCCCTCGAATGGGTGGTAATCCCGGTGGCACGTCTTGTGGAAAGACGTCAGCGAACTCCTGCATAATGTTAGTGACAGCATGGGGCAAAGAGGAAGGCACGTCCTCGAATGAAAATAATGCCTCTTTGCACACAAAAGCATAGCAAACAGATTTGCTGAAATCTAGCTCATCAATATCAGATTTGGTGGCAAATAAACATGCACTTTTCAATTTAATTTCAGAAGCAACACTAGATGGTTTATTATTAGGCTTCATTTGTTGCTCAAATTATTTTGCCACAATCTGATTTTCACTCTTATTCTTCTCCTGTTTTGCTTTATTAGCTCTATTAATATCAACTTTCAAAATAGAATCAAGAGTCATAGGAAGCAAAGTAATATTTTTATCCTTATGAACAAGAGTATAATGATTGTTTCTACCATGGTGTACAGCATTTTTATCAAATTGCCATGGTCTACCAAGTAATAAGGAACATGCTTGCATAGGTACCACATCACAATCAACATAATCAGCATATGTAGAGATACTAAAATGCACACGAACAGTACGTGTTACCTTAACCTTGCTGCTGTTGTTGAACCATTGGATGTAGTAAGGATGTGGATGTGATCTTGTGGTGAGAGAAAGCTTCTCCACCATCTCCATGCTAGCCAAGTTGTTGCAGCTACCTCCGTCTATGATGACGCGCACAGAACGTTCCTTCACAACTCCCTTGGTATGGAACAAATTGTGCCTCTGATTTTGCTCAGCTTGTGTGACCTGCACACTCAAAACACGTTGAGCAACTAAACATTCATACCTGTCAGCGTCTTCAGGAGCCATGTATTGCGTCTCATGATCAGAATCATCTCCACCATGTTCTTCACGTGTAATAAGAGCCAAAGTCTCCTCATCATAGTCACTAGCGTACTCATATCCACCATCCGCGGTAGCAATCATCACACGCGGAGATTTGCATTCTCTCGCATAATGACCTCCTCCCTTAAAACGACGACAAATAATATCACTTGTGTGCCCTGTTGATGCCATGGAAGAAGAAGAACTCCGTGCAGGCCCAGCAGGTGCGCTCTTGGCAGATAATGGTGGTTGTGCCTGTTTTCTTGTATCACGACTGGAGGAGGCACCTAATTAAGGTGCTGGTGCAGTTGAAGTAGAAGATGCACGCGGTGTCCATGATGAAGGTCGACCTGCAGAAAAGTTAGTTCGGGCCAATGCTTGTCGATCCTGCACTTCACGTTCAGCTTTACAAGCAAGATGGAATAAACGAGTGATATTAGTATACTCCTTATAGTCTAGAATGGTCTGAATCTCTCTATTTAATCCACCCAGAAAACGTGCAAGCATAGCTTCATTCTCCTCAACAATACCACATCTAATCATGCCAGTTTGTAATTCCTGATAATATTCTGCTACAGAATTTTTTCCTTGTCTTAAG
>NW_025228519.1:41917-42556 GCF_018294505.1 Triticum aestivum | reverse complement strand
CTATCCATCACAAGACTCAAGCAAATATGAGTGGGAGAAAGAGAAGAACTTATACCAATGTACCTTGACCGATGTTGACAATGAATCAAGTTCACTCAAGTGCGGACAATGAAATAGCACTATTGGTACCAATCCTTGTCGGTTCTCACACCTACACAAGTAAAGCTTATAGTGGAGCTCGGTGAGGATAGTGGCACAAATATTTAATGCAAAATGTTAGCAAGAGTCAGTAATGTTGAAAGAGATTCACAAATTCGCAAGTGAAACAAGTAGACCAATAGCAAAGAAAGGTACACGGAAACACACACACGGATAGATAAATGGGGTCGTGCAACCAAGGAATGAGCACAAAATGTGGAATCCACGGAAAATGCTCGTGTTGCACAACTCAAGAGAGACGCTAGAACGATTGCTCAATAGGCGGATACGACACTTGTGCACAACCTATAAGATGCAAAATGGATAAACTTCCATCCCAAGTATGCTATGTATGTATGGTTCCCGGTGTTTCTCTCAAGATGATCCAAGATGATCGGATATGACAATCTTATATGCAATGTGGTATGGTGCTATGGCACTTGCTTACAAGCTTCTTTGCTCTCTTTCTCTTTTGCTTAAAAGCTTTATTTCTCTTTTTTT
>NW_025228519.1:0-40549 GCF_018294505.1 Triticum aestivum | reverse complement strand
AGATGTCCGGGCCAAGACGCCGGATGTCCGGGCTGGGTGATTTGGCCTCTGTGGTTCCTGGATCGAGGCGCCGGATTTCCGGGCTGGGGCCGGATGTCCGGGGCTTCGTGGGAGGTCGGATGTCCGGGGCCTGGGGGCCGGATGTCCGGGCTGGCTGTGCCCCCTTCTGTAGTTTCTAGTGCGGGGCGCCGGATTTCTGGCCAGAGGGCCGGATGTCCGGGGCTTCGTGGGAGGCCGGATGTCCGGGGCCTGGGGGCCGGATGTCCGGGCCCTGTAGTCTTCGGGGCTGGGCTGCGGCTGCTGTGTTGGCGTCTCCAGGGGCCGGATGTCCGGGGTCTGGGCCGGATGTCCGGGGCCTGGAAGGTGAACTTGTCCATTTCGGCTGGTTCTCTTCATCCGTGGAGTGGGCAGCTTGTCCATCTTCACATGCATCCTCGGGAGGTCCTTCTTGACACCTAATCATGCATAGTGTATCTGACTTAGGTAGTAGCCATGTCTCGAGAGTGTCATATGAAATATCATTTAGGAGAGAAGTCACCTCGGTTTCGAGAGCTCTTGCACGTGCTCGAGTCATGGGTCCTTGTGGGGTTGGATGTGTTGATGTAGAGTCCATGGGGATGATGGTGGGATGCTCCGCATCATATCCCCTCCCTTCAAAAGGATCCGACCTCGGATCAAGATTTTCATCATCATGGAAAGGCGAGAGGTCTTTGACGTTGAAGGTGTCGCTCACATTGTACTTGTCGCTTGGTAGGTCGAGCTTGTAAGCGTTGTTGTTGTAGCGTGCTAACACCTTGAAGGGTCCATCGGCTCGAGGTAGAAGTTTGGACATGCGTTCGTTGGGGAAGCGTTCCTTGCGAAGATGTAGCCACACGAGATCGCCTATGTTGAAGATCATGGGTTGCTTGTTGATGTTGAGCTTGGTCGCTAGTCGTTGTACTTGGCACTCGATGGTGTGTCTTGTATCTTCATGCATCTTCTTGATGTAGCTTGCACGGGCACTTGCGTCGATGTTGGTGCGCTCTGGAAGAGGAAGAGGTAGAATGTCCAATGGGGACAATGGGTTGAAGCCGTAGACGACCTCGAAGGGAGACTTGCCGGTAGTCGAATGTCTTGCATGGTTGTAGGCGTACTCGGCGATGGGTAGACATGCCTCCCATTCCTTGATGTTCTTCTTGATCAACACGCGAAGGAGAGTGGATAGCGTCCGGTTCGTCACCTCCGTTTGGCCGTCGGTTTGAGGATGGTATGCGGATGAGAACAAGAGCTTGATTTCGAGCTTGGCGCATAGGGTCTTCCAAAAGTAACTTAAGAACTTGACGTCGCGGTCGGAGACGATTGTCTTTGGTACTCCATGGAGGCGCAAGATTTCCCTACAAAAGAGATTTGCAACATGTGAAGCATCGTCTATCTTGTTGCAAGGAATGAAATGTGCCATCTTAGAAAATCGGTCCACAACGACAAACACGGAATCCTTTCCATTTTGAGTTCTAGGCAACCCAAGTACAAAATCCATACTAATGTCTTCCCATGGTTGGTAGGGAATAGGAAGAGGCATGTAAAGACCATGAGATTGAGCTTTAGAATTAGCTTTGCGACATGTAGAGCATCGGGTGGTGAAGCGTGAGACGTCGCGAAACATCTTGGGCCAAAAGTAGTTCTTGGAGAGCGTGGCGAAAGTCTTGTCGCGTCCAAAGTGTCCCATGAGTCCACCTCCATGAGCCTCTTGCAAAAGTAGCAAACGAAGAGAAGACTCGGGAATGCATAGTTTGTTAGCTCTGATAAGATAACCATCCTTGATGTAATATTGTTCCCAAGATGTATGCGTCAAACATTTAGCATAATGAGGTGCAAAAGAAGGATCATTGGCATACAAGTCTTTTATGTGTTCAAAGCCAATGACATTCAACTCAAGTTTAGTCACAAGCGTACATATGCGAGAAAGTGCATCGGCAACTACATTTTCCTTACCCTTAATGTACTTGATCACATATGGAAAAGATTCAATAAATTCACTCCATTTAGCATGACGCTTGTTTAACTTAGTTTGACCTTTTAAGTACTTAAGCGTTTCATGATCGGTATGGATGACAAACTCATGAGGTCGAAGATAATGTTCCCAAACATGTAGTACACGCACTAGAGCATACAATTCTTTGTCATATGTGGGATAGTTAAGTTGAGCACCGGAGAGTTTCTCACTAAAATATGCAATGGCTCGTTTTTCTTGCAATAAAACTCCGCCAATTCCGGTACCACTTGCATCACAATGAACCTCAAAAGTTTTGTCAAAGTTGGGCAAAGCAAGAATCGGAGCATGTGTAAGCAAAGACTTGAGCTCTTCAAAAGCGGTGGATTGTAAAGATCCCCAAACAAAAGGAGTATTCTTCTTGCTCAAAGCATGCAAAGGAGCGGCTATTGTGCTAAAATCTTTCACAAAGCGACGATAAAATCCTGCAAGACCAAGGAAACTTCGCACTTGTTGCAAATTGGTGGGTTGGGGCCAAGTTTTCATTGCTTCAATTTTAGTTTCATCAACATGGACACCCTTGGAAGAGACAACGAAACCCAAGAAAACCACTTTGTCAACACCAAATGTGCACTTTTTCAAGTTGGCATAAAGACTTTCCTGTCGAAGCGTTTGCAAAACAAGTCTAACATGATCAAGATGCTCTTTCATGGTTTTGCTAAACACAAGAATATCATCGAAGTAAACCACAACAAAGATTCCAATGTAAGGTCGAAGTACATGATGCATAAGACGCACAAAAGTACCGGGAGCTTTCGATAAACCCATAGGCATGACTAACCACTCATATAAGCCAAATTTAGTTTTGAAAGCGGTTTTCCATTCATCACCCTCATGAATGCGGATTTGGTAATAGCCACTTTTTAGATCAATTTTTGAGAAAAAGTTGGCTCCACTAAGTTCATCAAGCATATCATCTAAGCGAGGAATGGGATGCCTATAGCGAACGGTGATAGCATTTATAGGTCTACAATCGGAACACAAGCGGAAACTTCCATCGGGCTTAGGCACAAGTATGACGGGAACGGCACAAGGGCTTAAGCTTTCACGTACATGACCGTTGTCGATTAGTTGTTGTACTTGCCGTTGAATCTCCTTGGTTTCTTCGGGATTGACACGGTAGGGAGCTTTGTTTGGAAGTGGCGCTCCGGGGATGAGGTCGATTCGATGCTCAATGCCTCATAGAGGAGGTAGACCCGGAGGTAGCTCATCGGGGAAAACATCTTGAAATTCCTGCAGAAGAGATTGAAACACCAAAGGTAGCTCGTGAATGGTGTTAGTTTTTGTATCTCCATCCTTGCACACAAGAACAAAGTGCATCACACTCGATGGGTTCTCACACACTTCTCTCATCTCATTTTTGGTGGCAAATAGTATGAAGTTTTTCTCTCTAGGCGAAGAGGCGCTCAAATTTGGCTTGTGGCTCTCACTCACTTTTTGGTGGCTCACTTTCTCACTCGTCTCTCTATGGTGGGTGGCTTGCTTGTCGGCTATCACTTGACTAGGAGACATAGGTCGTAGCACATATTCCTTCCCTTTCATCTTGAAGCTATAGTGATTGGTTCGCCCATTGTGGATGACACCACGGTCGAATTGCCATGGTCGACCAAGGAGGTGGCAAACGGTTATTGGGACCACATCACATTCCAAAATGTCTTCATATGCACCGATTTTGAAAGAGACTTGGACCGTATGCTCAACTCGTATAGTGCCGGAGTCACTTAGCCATTGAACCTTGTAGGGGTGTGGGTGCTTCTTCTTGACCAATTGGAGCTTGGAGCATAATTCGTCACTTGCCAAGTTGTGACAACTACCTCCATCGATGATGACCTTGACGGATCGTCCATTGATGCCGGCCTTTGTGTGGAAGATGTGGCATCGTTGGTCTTCTTCTTGTTGATGTTGAAGTGTCAAAACTTTGGAGACAACGAGAGCGGGGCTCGAATCCTCATCACAAAAGACTTGATCATCTTCATCTTCGTTCACGCATCGGTGCATGGCCACTTGCTCAAGAGCTTCCATCTCCTCATCACTCATGGAGTCATATGTGCCGTCGTCGTTGAGGATCATGGTGCGCTTGTTTGTGCATTGATAAGACTTGTGGCCTCGGCCGCTGCAAGTGAAACACTTGAAGGAGCTAGTCTTGACGGTCTCATCGGTTGGAGTAGATGATGAAGCACGCGGCTTGAAGTTGTTTGTAGTAGGAGGAAGATGACTTGAACTAGCGGAAGTTTTCTTGTAACTTGACTTGTCGTCGTTGCTTGGAGAAGGCTTGGTTGATGTAGGAGGAGTGGTTGAAGCTTGGGTGTTGGAGAAGCCGTATGTCTTGGATGAGTACTTGGCGTACTTGAAGTCATCTTGTACTTGACGTTCCGCCTTTGTAGCTTGATGCACGAGCTCAATGAGGTTGGAGTAGGGTTGGAAGTTGATAGAGGCTAAGGTGTCCCGTCTTTCGATGAGAAGATGGATATCGCTTTGGTGGAAGTCGACTTTGACGATCCGACTACGAACGTGCGAGGACGTCGCGCCTTAGCAATCGCTAAACCAACTCCGAGAGGTTATTGACCACGCCGGAGCACGATCAACCTGACCACGAGGGTTTGTTTCCTGCGAGCAAACGACGAACAAGCAAGAAACTAAGATTGCAATCTGGATATTGTGAATATAAGATGAAAGCTTTATTGATCAAGGTGGGGTTCTGTGACGCCTTTGTCTGGTCGTTGAACACAAACGAAGTATGCGAAGTTGCAGCTATGGCGAACTTTAATCTAAACAAAACCCAAAGTCTAAACGATGCCCTAAGGGCTGTATATATGGAGGAAGAGGGGGGAATTTCGTGGCCCTTGGTGGAGGGGTCCGAAATCAACCCTATCTCTTGTTTCCCCACACATACGGACTCTAAAAATAGCCTATACTTATGTATTTCGAAATTACATGGGCCTGGCCCAATAATAAGGTGACGCAGCACCTAAAATAGCCTCGGGACGAAATTTATGAAGTGGCATTTTGTATATTTCGTCCAAGGCTTCATGCACCCATTATGGCGGCTTCAAAGTCCTGAAATCATCACTTGTAACTCCGTTTTTGTTCCCCTTGCGCATGCCATCATCTCCATGCTTGTTCTTGCTCCAATGTTCATCCTTCTCCAAGCTAGGCCCTTCATTTGTAAGCAAAACAAATGTATCCAATTTAGGCAGCATCATATTCTTATGAACATTAGAATCATTATCAAGAAACGAAAATACCTGGTAATTTAGTTGGCGTGCACGAGCTCTAGTAATTGGTCCAGTATGTATAGCAGCAGGGGCTGTGGGTGTAACAATGGTATTGATGTCCTCATCATCCTCCCCTTCTTGAAATGAAGTCGTCCTCGACGGAAGTTCATCTTCCTCACCCAAATAAGGCTTCAAATCTGCAATGTTAAAAGTGGGACTAACCCCAAAATCTGCAGGCAGCTCAAGTTTATATGCATTATCATTTATTTTCTCTAACACCTTAAAGGGACCATCAGCCCATGGCATGAGCTTTGATTTGCGCAAATCAGGAAATCTATCCTTACGCAAATATAACCAAACAAGATCTCCAGGTGCAAACACAACATGTTTTCTACCCTTATCTCCAGCAAGTTTATATTTGGCATTCATACGCTCAATGTTTTCCTTAGTTAACTCATGAATTTTTAAAATCAATTCAGCACGTTGTTTAGCATCAAAATTAACCTTCTCCGAAGATGGAAGAGGCAACAAATCAATAGGTGCACGAGGTAGGAAACCATACACAACTTCAAAATGGCACATCTTAGTAGTAGAATGCAATGAACGATTATAAGCAAATTCAATATGAGGCAAGCATTCCTCCCACATTTTCTTATTATTCTTCAAAGCAGCCCTAAGCATAGTAGACAACGTTCTATTGACTACTTCAGTTTGTCCATCAGTTTGGGGGTGACAAGTAGTACTAAAAAGCAGTTTAGTCCCCAACTTAGCCCATAAACATCTCCAAAAGTGGCTAAGAAATTTAGTATCATGATCTGAAACAATAGTATTTGGCACACCATGCAAGCGAATAATTTCACGAAAGAACAAATCAGCAACATTAACATCATCATCGCTTTTATGACATGGTATAAAGTGTGCCATTTTCGAGAATCTATTCACGACAACAAATATGCTATCCCTCCCCTTCTTTGTTCGAGGTAAACCTAAAACAAAGTCCATAGATATATCCTCCCAAGGAACACTAGGTACAGGCAAAGGCATATATAAACCATGAGGATTGAGTTGTGACTTAGCTTTTTAACATGTAGTGCAGCGAGCAATAAAACGCTCAACATCCCATCTCATCTTTGGCCAAAAGAAATGTGTAGCAAGTATGTCCTCCGTCTTCTTCACGCCAAAGTGTCCCATTAATCCTCCTCCATGCGCCTCCTGCAACAACAAAAGACGAACGGAGCTAGCTGGAATGCATAGCTTGTTAGCACGAAACACAAATCCATCGTTAACGACAAACTTGTTCCACATTCTTCCTTCTTTACAATTCTGCATTACATCTTTAAAATCAGCATCATGCACATATTGATCTTTGATGGTCTCCAAACCAAATATTTTGAAGTCAAGTTGTGAAAGCATAGTATAGCGATGAGACAATGCATCAGCAATAACATTTTCTTTCCCCTTCTTGTGTTTAATGACATAAGGGAAAGTCTCAATGAATTCAACCCATTTAGCATGTCTACGATTCAGTTTAGCTTGACTTTTAATATGTTTCAAAGATTTATGATCAGAATGTATAACAAATTCTTTGGGCCATAATAATGTTGCCATGTTTCTAAAGTCCGAACAAGAGCATATAATTCTTTATCATAAGTAGAATAATTCAGACTAGGCCCACTCAATTTTTCAGAAAAGTATGCAACAGGTTTGCCATCTTGATGAGGACATGACTACCTTGGATATGACCAAAAGTATTGCATATATGCATATTTGTCAGGTGATTTCTAGTGCAAACTATTCAATAATCTATTTATGTAATCCAGAACAAAAATACTTCACACACTTTTGTGTTTTGTCTAATTGCAGGTGTATGGGACATTTGTACAATCCACATATGAAGATAAGGAAGAAAGAGATGTTTATTTGCTGTTCAAAAAGTTCTCTCACGTCACTTTTGGCCCAAGAGAAGATAGAGTCCAAGTCTCTCACGTTCTGGATTCAGATTCGGACTGCACAAACACACCTGACTCAAAACGCACACAAGTTTTTCATACGGACTCTGAATTGGGTGATTCTTTTTTTGTTGGAAACTAGATTTCGTGCACTTTCCAACCCAGTTGGAATCACCTTCAAATTCGTCCGGAGCGTTGAGTTGTGGACGAAACAATCTGATGCTGCAGCAGAATCCGAGTCAAACTACAAGTCCAAATGTGTTACATCACCTCCACTTGGGCCCATTGGCCTTGTACGACCTAGATTTAGTTTTAGGCTGCCTTGGGACGTCCTCCCACCTCCTTGGCCGCCACCCCTTGCTCCTATATAAGTAGATCCATCTAGTAGCTTTTCCTTGGGATTTGTTTAGTTAAAAGTTAGCCATTGCAACTTCGTGTACTTCGTTTGTGTCCAACGACCAGACCAAGACCGCTTACGGATCCCCACATTTATCAATACTTCATATATACTCGCAATATTCAGATTGCTTTTATCATATTCTTGCTTGTTCTTCGATTGCTTGCAGGAATAGACCTTCGTGGTCAGGTTGATTGTGCTCCGGCGTGGTCAATAACCTCTCGGAGTTGGTTTAGCGATTGCTAAGGCGCAACGTCGTGCACGTTTGTAGTCGGATCGTCAAAGTCGTCTCCACCAAATCGTTAGTTATCATCTCATCGAAAGATCGGGACACCCCGCCTCTATCAAGTGGTATCAGTTTTCAGGTTGCTCGGTGAGATTTTATAGTTTTTCATAGTTTAGATCGCATCTGTCATTCATACCTACAGTCCATGAAAAAGCCATAAAAAAAGTTAGATCTGTTCATCATTTATCCAAGCCAGTCCGACCCTTTGCAATTTTCTATTCATTGCTTGCATAGTTGAATTATCGGTTGCATCGTCGTGTTAGTTGCTGGTCTTAGTGTCTAGTTACTTTAGAGTTTCGAGTTCTGTTCACATTAGTCACGCCGCCGCTGCATCATTATCCCTTCCGCTGTCCACCATTCCATCCATTAATTTCCACCACGTGATACGCACTGTTCATTGTCATAATCATAGTTGAGGTCATTCACATCTTCGCCTGATCCAATCTGCATCTTATCTAGTTTGTCTTGGAAAGAGGGAGAAAAAAAAGATAGAGGAAAAAAAGAGAGGAAAAAAAAGAAAAAGAGAGAAGAAAAAGAAAAAAAAAAGCGTGAGAAAAAAAAAGAGAAGAAAAAAAATCGGATCTATCTAGAATCAATCTCGTACCTGAATTCGGATTGGAATCTGTTTTGCGCACTGTTCAGTAAAACAGGTGTATCTTACTCACACGAAGTCCGTTTTGGCTCCGTGAGTACTCAAATTGAAGCTAGCGACGAGCCGCATCTAAATAGTTGCATAAGCTAGTTCAATATTTGACACCTCAAAATCGGCTTCTAAATAGGTCTTTTTGCCCTCTGAAGTTCGTGAACACAACTTGTTCCAATTTTTTAGGCCAGTTTTCGAATTCTTTGACTCCTCATATCAACTCGGAATTGAGTGATTCTTTTTGCATTGGAAAGTTTGAGTTAGTAGCATTCTTTGAAAGAATTTATCAGAAACTTGTCTCAAACTTTTCAAGAGGAAAGTTGGAGAGAGAGTTGTTGTATATCCTTCTTGGCAGTTGTTTTTCATCATTATCTTCACTGCCGTTGTGATCTTCACTTATATCTTGCTGTCAAGAGCTCCTTAGTATCCTTCATTGATGCTAGTTGTGCTACGCCGTGACCTCATTAGTGTTCTAGGCTCGCGTCTCTAGTCCGGTCTAGCCTAGGACCAGCACAGTACCGTCGTTGAGCGTTTATTCAACATTGCTTCTTTGAATTGATTATTGCTAATCTTTTGCTACCATATATAGCCAACCCAGCTCCACATATTTCTACACCGTGTATACGTACGCTCCCCTGGCAATCGCTTTACTCAATATTCGGAGTTACTTGACACCGCTGGTTGCCGATCACCGCCTACTGCATGGTAAGAACTTGTAAGACATTGATATTTGCTTTACTGTGAGCGTTTTACCACCACATCCTAGTAGTTATAGGAACATTATTTTTGGGTTTTGTTTCTTGTTCTACTAATCATGACAGGATCCAGAGTCAATTCATGGGCTTCGTCGATCGCGGGAGACGTGCCACCATCTTTGCAAATACCACAACCGTCACGAGAGGTGCACAAACATCCAAATGCACATGATCAGGTTAATGTATCTATACCACCATTTAATGGCCGTTTTAAACCTGCTTTATATATTGAATGGGAGTTCGACATAAAAAATATATTTGCTTCCCATAATTTCAATGAACATAAAAAGGTTAAGGTTGCGGTTGGTTCTTTCACTGGTTATGCTTTGGTTTGGTGGAGTGAATATTGTCGGTTACACCCTGATTATATACCTACTACTTGGGATGATTTGAAACTTGCCATGCGACATACTTTCGTCCCTGCTTATTATACTCGTGACATGATTAAGAAGTTGCAACACTTAAAACAAGGTAGTGAAACTGTAACAAAATATTATGATGATTTACAAACTACTTTGTTGCATTCCTCTTTAGAAGAAAGTGAAGATGATTTTATGGATAGATTTTGGGGAGGATTAAACCGTGATATTCAAGAGATACTAATTCATGAAGAGTGTTATCCTATGGACCATTTGTTTCATCTTGCTTGCAAAGCTGAACAGGAAATAAAACGACGTGTTGGCCACGAGGAGAACAAGCGCACGGTGCACATTCCAAGAGTTGATATGATTGTTCCTTCAACTACTAGGCATACTATGACAACCACATCCGTTGTTGTCAGGACTACATCACCTCCACCATGTGACACATCGCCCCCGAGAGTGGCTACATCATCTGAGTTGATCATAAGAGGTAATGACAAAGGTACTGATCTTCCATCTCTACATGAGAATGATGAATGCCTTGTCAATTTGAATGCACCATCTGATGAGCTACCCACTACTTTGATCACACCACCTATTTTAGAGGACTACGTTGATAATTTGACTTTGCCATGTGATCAAACAACTGAAATACCAACAATTTTGAGTGCACCCATTGAATTAACTATTAATGCAAAAGAACCAATGTTTAATCATTTTGATATGACCTCTAATCTTGGTGATGATTCTGTGTTAAATGACTTATTGCATGTTTGCTTATTTAAGCATGTTGTAGCATGTAAATTTGATGCAAGTAAGGTTTATTCACCAATGTTGGGATGGTTTAATGATGAACATTGTCAATCTTTTGAAATGAATAAGAGCTTCACTTATATGTGCAAACTGAGTTGCAATATTTTCATGCCTTCTACTTCTTGTGCTAATTTTTTGGCTTTAGATTTTATGAACTATGCAAGTTACTCATCTATTCATGTGTCATATATGCAAAAATCAAGGGAAGTAAAAATGGATGACATATACATATACAACATGTAGACCCTGTCTCTTTTGTTAGCCACATTTCAGATTAAGCAACGCCGAGGACGGCTTTATTTCATCACCTACGCCATGTGACACACCGCCCCCGAGAGTGGCTACATCATCTGAGTTGATCATAAGAGGTAATGACAAAGGTACTGATCTTCCATCTCTACATGAGAATGATGAATGCCTTGTCAATTTGAATGCACCATCTGATGAGCTACCCACTACTTTGATCACACCACCTATTTTAGAGGACTACGTTGATAATTTGACTTTGCCATGTGATCAAACAACTGAAATACCAACAATTTTGAGTGCACCCATTGAATTAACTATTGATGCAGAAGAACCAATGTTTAATCATTTTGATATGACCTCTAATCTTGGTGATGATTCTGTGTTGAATGACTTATTGCATGTTTGCTTATTTAAGCATGTTGTAGCATGTAAATTTGATGCAAGTAAGGTTTATTCACCAATGTTGGGATGGTTTAATGATGAACATTGTCAATCTTTTGAAATGAATAAGAGCTTCACTTATATGTGCAAACTGAGTTGCAATATTTTCATGCCTTCTACTTCTTGTGCTAATTTTTTGGCTTTAGATTTTATCAACTATGCAAGTTACTCATCTATTCATGTGTCATATATGCAAAAATCAAGGGAAGTAAAAATGGATGACATATACATATACAACATGTACACCTTGTCTCTTTTGTTAGCCACATTTCAGATTAAGCAACGCCGAGGACGGCTTTATTTTCAAGAAGGGGAGGATGATGAGGACATGATTACCTTGGATATGACCAAAAGTATTGCATATATGCATATTTGTCAGGTGATTTCTAGTGCAAACTATTCAATAATCTATTTATGTAATCCAGAACAAAAATACTTCACACACTTTTGTGTTTTGTCTAATTGCAGGTGTATGGGACATTTGTACAATCCACATATGAAGATAAGGAAGAAAGAGATGTTTATTTGCTGTTCAAAAAGTTCTCTCACGTCACTTTTGGCCCAAGAGAAGATAGAGTCCAAGTCTCTCACGTTCTGGATTCAGATTCGGACTGCACAAACACACCTGACTCAAAACGCACACAAGTTTTCATACGGACTCCGAATTGGGTGATTCTTTTTTTGTTGGAAACTAGATTTCGTGCACTTTCCAACCCAGTTGGAATCACCTTCAAATTCGTCCGGAGCGTTGAGTTGTGGACGAAACAATCTGATGCTGCAGCAGAATCCGAGTCAAACTACAAGTCCAAATGTGTTACATCACCTCCACTTGGGCCCATTGGCCTTGTACGACCTAGATTTAGTTTTAGGCTGCCTTGGGACGTCCTCCCACCTCCTTGGCCGCCACCCCTTGCTCCTATATAAGTAGATCCATCTAGTAGCTTTTCCTTGGGATTTGTTTAGTTAAAAGTTAGCCATTGCAACTTCGTGTACTTCGTTTGTGTCCAACGACCAGACCAAGACCGCTTACGGATCCCCACATTTATCAATACTTCATATATACTCGCAATATTCAGATTGCTTTTATCATATTCTTGCTTGTTCTTCGATTGCTTGCAGGAATAGACCTTCGTGGTCAGGTTGATTGTGCTCCGGCGTGGTCAATAACCTCTCGGAGTTGGTTTAGCGATTGCTAAGGCGCAACGTCGTGCACGTTTGTAGTCGGATCGTCAAAGTCGTCTCCACCAAATCGTTAGTTATCATGTCATCGAAAGATCGGGACACCCCGCCTCTATCACATCTTGTAATAACACACCTCCGAATCCAATTCCACTAGCATCACATTCAAGCTCAAAAGTCTTATTAAAATCAGGAAGTTGGAGTAAAGGAGCATATGTGATGAGGACATGACTACCTTGGACATGACCAAAAATATTGCATACATGCATATTTGTCAGGTGATTTCTAGTGCAAACTATTCAATAATCTATTTATGTTATCCAGAACAAAAATACTTCACACACTTTTGTGTTTTGTCTAATTGCAGGTGTATGGGATATTTGTACAATTCACATATGAAGATAAGGGAGAAAGATATGTTTAAGTGTTGTTCAAAAAGTTCTCTCACGTCACTTTTGGGCCAAGAGAAGATAGAGTCCAAGTCTCTCACGTTCTGGATTTAGATTCGGACTGCACAGACATACCTGACTCAAAACGCCAACAACTTTTTCATACGGACTCCGAATTGGGTGATTATTTTTTTGTTGGATTCTAGACTTTATGCTCTTTCCAGCCCAATTGGATTCACCTTCAAATTCGTCTGGAGCGTCGAGATATCGACGAAACAATCAGACGCTGCAGCAGAATCCGAGTCAAACAACAAGTCCAAAGGTGTTGCATCACCTCCACTTGGGCCCATTGGCCTTGTATGACCTAGGGTTAGTTTTAGGATGCCTTGGGACGTCCTCCCACCTCCTAGGCCGCCACCCCTTGCTCCTATATAAGTAGATCCATCTAGTAGCTTTTCCCTTGGGATTTGTTTAGTTAAAAGTTAGCCATTGCAACTTCGAGTGCTTCGTTTGTGTCCAACGACCAGACCAAGACCACTTTTCGGATCCCCACCATTATCAATACTTCTTACATATTCGCAATATTCAGATTGCTTTTATCATATTCTTGCTTGTTCTTGGATTGCTTGCAGGAATAGACCTTCTTGGTTAGGTTGATCATGCTCCGGCGTGGCCAATAACCTCTCGGAGTTGGTTTAGCGATTGCTAAGGCACAACGTCGTTGCACGTTTGTAGTCGGATCGTCAAAGTCATCTCCACCAAATCGATAGTTATCATCTCATCGAAAGATCGGGACACCCCCGCCTCTATCAAGTGGTATCAGTTTTCAGGTTGCTGGGTGAGAATTTCCAGTTTTCCTAGATTAGATTTATTTTCTTACCTATTGTCCAAGAAAAATCCACAAAAAAGAGTTAGATCTATTCATCCTTTGTCCAAGCCAGTCTGAGCCTTTGCAATTTTCTTTTCATTGCTTGCATAGTTGAATTATCGGTTGCATCGTCGTGTCGAGTTGTTGGTCTTAGTGTCTAGGTCGTTTAGAGTTTCGAGTTCTGTTCACATTAGTCAGGTCGCCGCTGCATCATTATCCCTTTCGCTGTCCACCACCCATCCATCAATTTCCTCCACGTGCTACCCACCGTTCATTGTCATAATCATAGTTGAGATCGTTCCCATCTTCGCTTGATCCAATCTACATCTTATCTAGTTTGTTTTGGAAAGAGGGAGAGAGAAAAAAGATAGAGAAAAGAAAACGAGAGAAAAAAAAGTAAAAAAAGTCAGAAAAAAAAGAGAGAAAAAGTCAGAGAAAAAAAAGAAAAAGGAAAAAAAGTGTGAGGAAAAAAATAAAAAAAAACAAAGTTTGGATCTATCTAGACTCAATCTCGTAGCTCAATTCGGATTGGAATCTATTTTGTGCACTGCTTAGTAAAACAGACATAACTTCCTCATACGAAGTCCGTTTTGCCTCCGCGAGTACTCAAATTAAAGCTAGAGACGAGACACATCTAAATAGTTGCAGAAGCTAGTTCAATATTTCGTACCTCAAAATCGGCTTCTAAATATGACTTTTTGCCCTCCGAAGTTCACGAACACAGCTTATTCCAGTTTTTCAGGTCAGTTTTAGAATTCTTTGACTCCTCATATCAATTCAGAATTGAGTGATTCTTTTTGCATTGGAAAGCTTGAGTTAGTAGCAAACTTTCCAAGAGGAAAGTTGGAGAGAGAGTTGTTATATATCCTGCTTGGCAGTTGTTATTCATCATTATCTTTACTGCCGTTGTGATCTTCACTTATATCTTGCTGTCCAGAGCTACTTATTCTTCATTGATGCTAGTTGTGCTATGCCGTGACCTCATTAGTGTTCTAGGCTCGCGTCTTTAGTCCGGTCTAGCCTAGGACCAGCACAGTACCGTCGTTGAGCGTTTATTCAACATTGCATCTTTGAATTGATTATTGCTAATCTTTTGCTACCATATATAGCCAACCCAGCTCCACATATTTCTACACAGTGTATACGTATGTTCCCTTGGCAATCTCTTTACACAATCTTCGTAGTTATTTGATACCGCTGGTTGCCTGTCACCACCTGTCGCATGGTAAGAACTTGTAAGATATTGATATTTGCTTTACTGTGAGCACGTTATAACCACATCTAGTAGTTCATAGGAACATTATTCTCGAATTTTGTTTCTTGTTTCTACTAATCATGACAGGTTCTGGAGAAAGAAGTTCTTGGACGACGAACACATCTTCACCATCACGAGAGTTGGGACAACACACACAAGCACATGGTCAGGTTATCTCTTTATCATCATTTGAGGGTAGATTTAATCCTGCTATTTATCTAGCTTGGGAGATTGAAGTAGAACAAGTTTTTAGTTACCATGACTATTCTGAACTTGAGCGAGTACGAGCTGCCACTAGAGCATTTACTGGTTTTGCTTTTGTTTGGTGGAGTGTGCATTGTAAGAAAAATATTGATAACCAACCCACAACTTGGAAAGATTTGAAACATGTAATGAGACAACAATTTTTCCCTCCTTACTATCGTCGTGAATTGCTTCGCAAATTTGAACAATTTAAACAAGGCAATAACAGTGTTCATGCTTACTACCAAGAGTTTAAATCTTATATGCATCATTGTGAAATAGAAGAATCTGAGGATGATACAATGAATAGATTTTTTGGTGGTTTGAACCATGATATTCAGGCAAGATTTAGGTATATTCCTCGTTGCATTACTGGTATGTATGTTCGTGCTTGTACCTTTGAGAGACAGTTACAGGAGGATGCATTGGGTGACTACAACAACTACTATTCCAATTCATGCTCACTACCATCGATTGATTCCTCCACCGTTGCACCTACTAGAGCAGCCACACCTCAGAGTGTGAGTGCGACATCTTCTCAAGTGTATGGTACATTGTCATTGTCCATACCGACATCAGCTACGTCTTTGCGACAAGATAACAGTAAAGGTATTGATGATATAACTTCACATGAGAATGATGCATCACTAATTAACTTAAATACATCATGTGTTGAGTTACCTGTTGATTTGAGCACGCCGCCTATTTTAGAGAATCATACTACTATCATGAATGCATCATGTGATCAAACAACTGAAATACCAACAATTTTGGGCGCACCCATTGAATAAACTATTGATACAAAAGAACCAATGTTTAATCATTTTGATATGACCTCTAATCTTGGTGATGATTCTGAGTCCAATGACTTACTGCATGTTTGCTTATTTAAGAATGTTGTAGCATGTAAATTTGATGCAAGTAAGGTTTATTCACCAATATTGGGATGGTTTAATGATGAATATTGTCAATCTTTTGATAGGAATAAGAGCTTCACTTATATGTGCAAACTGAGTTGCAATATTTTCATGCCTTCTACTTATGATAATATTTTGCCTTTATATTTTATGATATATGAAAGTTACTCATGTATACATGTGTCATATGTGCAAAAATCAAGGGAAGTAAAAATGGATGACATATACATATACAACATGTATACCTTGTCTCTTTTGTTAGCCACATTTCAGATTAAGCAACGCCGAGGACGGCTTTGTTTTCAAAAAGGGGAGGATGATGAGGACATGACTACCTTGGATACAACCAAAAATATTGCATACATGCATATTTGTCAGGTGATTTCTAGTGCAAACTATTCAATAATCTATTTATGTTATCCAGAACAAAAATACTTCACACACTTTTGTGTTTTGTCTAATTGCAGGTGTATGGGATATTTGTACAATTCACATATGAAGATAAGGGAGAAAGATATGTTAAGTGTTGTTCAAAAAGTTCTCTCAAGTCACTTTTGGGCCAAGAGAAGATAGAGTCCAAGTCTCTCACGTTCTGGATTCAGATTCGGACTGCACAGACATACCTGACTCAAAACGCCAACAACTTTTTCATACGGACTCCGAATTGGGTGATTCTTTTTTGTTGGATTCTAGATTTTATGCTCTTTCCAGCCCAATTGGATTCACCTTCAAATTCGTCCGGAGCGTCAAGATATCTGAGTCAAACAACAAGTCCAAAGGTGTTGCATCACCTCCACTTGGGCCCATTGGCCTTGTACGACCTAGGGTTAGTTTTAGGATGCCTTGGGACGTCCTCCCACCTCCTAGGCCGCCACCCTTTGCTCCTATATAAGTAGATCCATCTAGTAGCTTTTCCCTTGGGATTTGTTTAGTTAAAAGTTAGCCATTGCAACTTCGAGTGCTTCATTTGTGTCCAACGACCAGACCAAGACCACTTTTCGGATCCCCACCATTATCAATACTTCTTACATATTCGCAATATTCAGATTGCTTTTATCATATTCTTGCTTGTTCTTGGATTGCTTGCAGGAATAGACCTTCGTGGTCAGGTTGATCGTGCTCCGGCGTGGTCAATAACCTCTCGGAGTTGGTTTAGCGATTGCTAAGGCGCAACGACGTTGCACGTTTGTAGTCGGATCGTCAAAGTCGTCTCCACCAAATCGATAATTATCATCTCATCGAAAGATCGGGACACCCCCGCCTCTATCAATGTGTCAACTTATCTTTCAATACCGAGAAGGCTTCTTCTTGTGCGGTACCCCAAAGAAAAGGCACATCTTTCTTTGTAAGCTCATTGAGAGGTGCAGCAATGGTGCTGAAATCTCTCACAAGACGCCTATAGAATCCAGTGAGGCCAAGAAAACTCCTCACCTGTGTGACCGTTTTGGGCTGCGGCCAACTCTCAATAGCTTCAATCTTGGCTTTATCAACTTCAATTCCCTGTGGAGTAACAACATAGCCAAGAAAAGATACTCGGTCGGTGCAAAAGGTGCACTTCCCAAGGTTACCAAACAAACGTGCATCACGTAGAGCAATAAAAACAGCACGTAAATGTTCCAAATGTTCTTCCAAAGATCTTCTATAAATCAGTATATCATCAAAATAGACTACCACAAATCGTCCAATGAAAGCACGTAAAACTTCGTTCATTAGTCTCATGAAAGTACTAGGCGCATTAGTTAACCCAAAAGGCATGACTAACCACTCATATAATCCAAACTTAGTTTTAAATGCTGTTTTCCATTCATCCCCCAATTTCATACGAATTTGATGGTAGCCACTACGCAAATCAACTTTGGAGAATATTGTAGAGCCACTCAATTCATCAAGCATATCATCTAGCCTAGGAATAGGATGACGATAACAAATAGTAATATTATTAATGCCTCTACAATCAACACACATACGCGATGTACCATCCTTTTTCGGCACTAGAATAATAGGAACAGCACAAGGACTAAGGGATTCGCGTATATAACCTTTGCCGAGAAGCTCTTGTACTTGACGCATAATCTCCTTCGTCTCCTCTGGATTGGTACGGTATGGCGCACGGTTTGGCAGTGAAGCACCGGGAATTAAGTCGATCTGATGCTCAATCCCTCGAATAGGTGGTAATCCCGGTGGCACGTCTTGTGGAAAGACGTCAGCGAACTCCTGCAAAATGTTAGTGATAGCAGGAGGCAAAGAGGAAGGCACGTCCTCGAATGAAAATAATGCCTCTTTGCACACAAAAGCATAGCAAACAGATTTGCTGAAATCTAGCTCATCAATATCAGATTTGGTGGAAAATAAACATGCACTTTTCAATTTAATTTCAGAAGCAACACTAGATGGTTTATTATTAGGCTTCATTTGTTGCTCAAATTCTTTTGCCACAATCTGATTTTCACTCTTATTCGTCTCTTGTTTTGCTTTATTATCTCTATTAATATCATCTTTCAAAATAGAATCAGGAGTCATAGGAAGCAAAGTAATATTTTTATCCTTATGAACAAGAGTATACTGATTGTTTCTACCATGGTGTACAGAATTTTGATCAAATTGCCATGGTCTACCAAGTAATAAGGAACATGCTTGCATAGGTACCACATCACAATCAACATAATCAGCATATGTAGATATACTAAAATGCACACGAACAATACGTGTTACCTTAACCTTGCCGCTGTTGTTGAACCATTGGATGTAGTAAGGATGTGGATGTCGTCTTGTGGTGAGAGAAAGCTTCTCCACCATCTCCATGCTAGCCAAGTTGTTGCAGCTCCCTCCATCTATGATGACGCGCACAGAATGTTCTTTCACAACTCCCTTGGTATGGAACAAATTGTGCCTCTGATTTTGCTCAGCTTGTGTGACCTGCACACTCAAAACACGTTGAGCAACTAAACATTCATACCTGTCAGCGTCTTCAGGAGCCATGTATTGCGTCTCATGATCAGAATCATCTCCACCATGTTCTTCACGTGTAATAAGAGTCAAAGTCTCCTCATCATAGTCACTAGCGGACTCATATCCACCATCCGCGGTAGCAATCATCACATGCGGAGATTTGCATTCTCTCGCATAATGACCTCCTCCCTTACAACGACGAGAAATAATATCACTTGTGTGCCCTGTTGATGCCATGGAAGAAGAAGAACTCTATGCAGGCCCAACAGGTGCGCTCTTGGCAGATAATGGTGGTTGTGCCTGTTTTCTTGTATCATGACTGGAGGAGGCACGTGATTGAGGTGCTTGTGCAGTTGAAGTAGAAGATGCACGCGGTGTCCATGATGAAGGTCGGCCTGCAGAAAAGTTAGTTCGCGCCAATGCTTGTCGATCCTGCACTTCACGTTCAGCTTTACAAGCAAGATGGAATAAACGAGTGATATTAGTATATTCCTTATAGTCTAGAATGGTATGAATCTCTCTATTTAATCCACCCAGAAAACATGCAAGCATAGCTTCATTCTCCTCAACAATACCACATCTAATCATGCCAGTTTGTAATTCCTGATAATATTCTTCTACAGAATTTTTTCCTTGTCTTAAGCGCTGTAATTTTTGAAGCAATTCACGTTGATAATATGGTGGAACCCAACGAGTACGCATAGCAGTTTTCAAAGCAGCCCAAGTAGTTGGAATAGGATATAATCTACAATGTTCAGACCACCATACACATGCAAAACTAGTGAAAGCACAAACAGCAGCAGCAACTCGTCTCTCCTCAGGATATTGTAAACATGTAAATCGTTGTTCAGTTTCTAACTCCCAAGTAAGATATATATCAGGAACATATCTACCCTCAAATGGTGGAATATTCAATTTCAGTTTAGGAATATGGACATCATCTCGTACCTGAGGTGGTGGTGCAGGCCTACCATTACGAATATATACCTGAGGTCGACCTGCTGGTGGTGGTGCTGGTGGCTGCACATAGTTCGGATTTTGATCAACTTCATCCTCATAATCTCCCACATAATCATCCTCCTCCGCATCAGCAGCATGAGACATAGAAGTATCAGCAGCAGCACCAACAGTTTGGCCAAACGCAAGAGGAACACGGCTCGCTCGGTGGAGGTCTGTTTCGCGACGTGAAGGTAGTCGTTGTTGTTGTTGTTGTTGGAGAGGTGCGTTAGGTGCAGCGGGTAGTGGTGCTGGAAGACGCGCGAGCAATTCATTCAACTTGTTATTGAGCTTTGTTTCGAACGTCTTCTCCATGCCATCTATCTTCTCCATGGCCTCTTCAAATCTGTTTAGCACATCTTGCACCTGTCCACTCATCATTTGCTGAAATTTATCATGCAAATCCTTATTCGTCATGTTCTCCCAGTCAGTCTTGTCGGCTTGTGATCCTGGCATGGTTAGCAGCAATCGAAACACACAAGAATATAATCCTACAGACTACTAACAAGAGGTGGTGGTGGGTGTCACAAATCCGTCAAGCAAATCTCAAATTTTTACCAGTTCTTACCCAGCATCAGGCGGTGATCGGCAACCGTTGTAGTCGAAAACTCTCAAAGCTTGGATAGAGCGATTACTAGGGAGAGTCAAATGCACGACGTAGATGTATGTGGAGCTGGGAAGGCTTATAATATGGTAGCAAAAAGGGTCAGCAATAATCAATTCAGAGATGCAAAGTTGAATAAACGCTCAACAACGGTACTGTGCTGGTCCTAGGCTAGACTGTGCTAGAGACGTGAGCCTAGACACCAACAAAATCACGGCGCTGCACGTAAACAAGGGAAAAGCACACTCTGGATTTTTTTTCGCTCTCTTTTTTTTGCGCTGTTTTTTTTTTTGCGAAAAATCACTATAATGGCGAGTGTCTCAAAACTCTTCCGAGGTCAAACTGACAGGATGGGCACGAAATTTTTTCGACCAATTTTTTTTTCGACTGCCCGGACCCAAAAACTGGAAACAGGTCAAAAAAAACTTCCTATAATGGCACCTGTCTCAAAACACTCAAAAACACCTAAAAATAGGATAGCCAGAAATTTTTTTGAAAAATGTGTTTTCGAAAATTTTTGGGCCTAAACGGAGGGTGGTTTCCAGAAAAATTTTGGGCCTAAACGGAGGGCCAATTTTTTTTATTTTTTTTCCGAAACCTACTCTGGCAAGGAAACACGAATCGGAATCTAGATGGATCTCGAAAACACACCTAATATGCAAGGAACTCGGATTGGTGGTGGATATATGGTGGTGGTATATGGCAGCGGTGGTGGTATATGGCAGCGGTGGTAATATGATGAGGACATGACTACCTTGGATATGACCAAAAATATTGCATATATGCATATTTGTCAGGTGATTTCTAGTGCAAACTATTCAATAATCTATTTATGTTATCTAGAACAAAAATACTTCACACACTTTTGTGTTTTGTCTAATTGCAGGTGTATGGGACATTTGTACAATCCACATATGAAGATAAGGAAGAAAGGGATGTTTATTTGCTGTCCAAAAAGTTCTTTCATGTCACTTTTGGCCCAAGAGAAGATAGAGTCCAAGTCTCTCACGTTCTGGATTCAGATTCGGACTGCACAGACATACCTGACTCAAAACGCACACAAGTTTTTCATACGGACTCCGAATTGGGTGATTCTTTTTTTGTTGGAAACTAGATTTCGTGCACTTTCCAACCCAATTGGAATCACCTTCAAATTCGTCCGGAGCGTTGAGTTGTGGACGAAACAATCTGATGCTGCAGCAGAATCCGAGTCAAACTACAAGTCCAAAGGTGTTACATCACCTCCACTTGGGGCCATTGGCCTTGTACGACCTAGATTTAGTTTTAGGCTGCCTTGGGACGTCCTCCCACCTCCTTGGCCGCCATCCCTTGCTCCTATATAAGTAGATCCATCTAGTAGCTTTTCCTTGGGATTTGTTTAGTTAAAAGTTAGCCATTGCAACTTCGTGTACTTCGTTTGTGTCCAACGACCAGACCAAGACCGCTTACAGATCCCCACCTTTATCAATACTTCATATATACTCGCAATATTCAGATTGCTTTTATCATATTCTTGCTTGTTCTTCGATTGCTTGCAGGAATAGACCTTCGTGGTCAGGTTGATTGTGCTCCGGCGTGGTCAATAACCTCTCGGAGTTGGTTTAGCGATTGCTAAGGCGCAACGTCGTGCACGTTTGTAGTCGGATCGTCAAAGTCGTCTCCACCAAATCGATAGTTATCATCTCATCGAAAGATCGGGATACCCCGCCTCTATCAAGTGGTATCAGTTTTCAGGTTGCTCGGTGAGAATTTCCAGTTTTTCTTAGATTAGATTTATTTTCTTACCTATTGTCCAAGAAAAAGCCACAAAAAAAGTTAGATCTGTTCATCCTTTATCCAAGCCAGTCTGAGCCTTTGCAATTTTCTATTCATTGTTTGCATTATTGAATTATCGGTTGCATCGCCGTGTCGAGTTGTTGGTCTTAGTGTCTAGTTCCTTTAGAGTTTCGAGTTCTGTTCACATTAGTCACGCAGCCGCTGCATCATTATCCCATCCGCTGTCCACCATCCAATCCACCAATTTCCATCACGTGCTATGCACTATTCATTGTCATAATCATAGTTGAGGTCATTCACATCTTCACCTGATCCAATCTGCATCTTATCTAGTTTGTCTTGGAAAGAGGGAGAGAAAAAAGAGAGAGAAAAAAAAGAGAGAAAAAAAGAAAGAAAAAAAGAAAAAGAGAGAGAAGAAAAAGAAAAAAAACGTGAGAAAAAAAAGAGAGAAGAAAAAAAATCGGATCTATCTAGAATCAATCTCGTACCTGAATTCGGATTGGAATCTGTTTTGCGCACTGTTCAGTAAAACAGGTGTATCTTCCTCATACGAAGTCCGTTTTGCCTCCGTGAGTACTCAAATTGAAGCTAGCGACGAGCCGCATCTAAATAGTTGCAGAAGCTATTTAAATATTTGACACCTCAAAATCGGCTTCTAAATAGGTCTTTTTGCCCTCCGAAGTTCGTGAACACAGCTTGTTCCAATTTTTCAGGCCAGTTTTAGAATTCTTTGACTCCTCATATTAACTCGGAATTGAGTGATTCTTTTTGCATTGGAAAGCTTGAGTTAGTAGCATTCTTTAAAGAGTTTATCAGAAAATTGTCTCAAACTTTTCAAGAGGAAAGTTGGAGAGAGAGTTGTTGTATATCCTGCTTGGCAGTTGTTTTTCATCATTATCTTCACTGCCGTTGTGATCTTCACTTATATCTTGCTGTCAAGAGCTACTTAGTATCCTTCATTGATGCTAGTTGTGCTACGCCGTGACCTCATTAGTGTTTTAGGCTCGCGTCTCTAGTCCGGTCTAGCCTAGGACCAGCACAGTATCGTCGTTGAGCGTTTATTCAACATTGCATCTTTGAATTGATTATTGCTAATCTTTTGCTACCATATATAGCCAACCCAGCTCCACATATTTCTACACCGTGTATACGTACGCTCCCCTGGCAATCGCTTTACTCAATATTCGGAGTTACTTGACACCGCTGGTTGCCGATCACCGCCTGCTGCATGGTAAGAACTTGTAAGACATTGATATTTGCTTTACTGTGAGCGTTTTACCACCACATCCTAGTAGTTATAGGAACATTATTTTTGGGTTTTGTTTCTTGTTCTACTAATCATGACAGGATCCAAAGTCAATTCATGGGCTTTGTCGATCGCGGGAGACGTGCCACCACCTTTGCAAATACCACAACCGTCACGAGAGGTGCACAAACATCCAAATGCACATGATCAGGTTAATGTATCTATACCACCATTTAATGGCCGTTTTAAACCTGCTTTATATATTGAATGGGAGTTCGACATAAAAAATATATTTGCTTCCCATAATTTCGATGAACATAAAAAGGTTCAGGTTGCGGTTGGTTCTTTCACTGGTTATGCTTTGGTTTGGTGGAGTGAATATTGTCGGTTACACCCTGATTATATACCTACTACTTGGGATGATTTGAAACTTGCCATGCGACATACTTTCATCCCTGCTTATTATACTCGTGACATGATTAAGAAGTTGCAACACTTAAAACAAGGTAGTGAAACTGTAACAAAATATTATGATGATTTACAAACTACCTTGTTGCATTCCTCTTTAGAAGAAAGTGAAGATGATTTTATGGATAGATTTTGGGGAGGATTAAACCGTGATATTCAAGAGATACTAATTCATGAAGAGTGTTATCCTATGGACCATTTGTTTCATCTTGCTTGCAAAGCTGAACAGGAAATAAAACGACGTGTTGGCCACGAGGAGAACAAGCGCACGGTGCACATTCCAAGAGTTGATATGATTGTTCCTTTAACTACTAGGCATACTATGACAACCACATCCGTTGTTGTCAGGACTACATCACCTCCACCATGTGACACATCGCCCCCGAGAGTGGCTACATCATCTGAGTTGATCATAAGAGGTAATGACAAAGGTACTGATCTTCCATCTCTACATGAGAATGATGAATGCCTTGTCAATTTGAATGCACCATCTGATGAGCTACCCACTACTTTGATCACACCACCTATTTTAGAGGACTACGTTGATAATTTGACTTTGCCATGTGATCAAACAACTGAAATACCAACATTTTTGAGTGCACCCATTGAATTAACTATTGATGCAAAAGAACCAATGTTTAATCATTTTGATATGACCTCTAATCTTGGTGATGATTCTGTGTTGAATGACTTATTGCATGTTTGCGTATTTAAGCATGTTGTAGCATGTAAATTTGATGCAAGTAAGGTTTATTCACCAATGTTGGGATGGTTTAATGATGAACATTGTCAATCTTTTGAAATGAATAAGAGCTTCACTTATATGTGCAAACTGAGTTGCAATATTTTCATGCCTTCTACTTCTTGTGCTAATTTTTTGGCTTTAGATTTTATGAACTATGCAAGTTACTCATCTATTCATGTGTCATATATGCAAAAATCAAGGGAAGTAAAAATGGATGACATATACATATACAACATGTACACCTTGTCTCTTTTGTTAGCCACATTTCAGATTAAGCAATGCCGAGGACGGCTTTATTTTCAAGAAGGGGAGGATGATGAGGACATGACTACCTTGGATATGACCAAAAATATTGCATATATGCATATTTGTCAGGTGATTTCTAGTGCAAACTATTGAATAATCTATTTATGTTATCCAGAACAAAAATACTTCACACACTTTTGTGTTTTGTCTAATTGCAGGTGTATGGGACATTTGTACAATCCACATATGAAGATAAGGAAGAAAGGGATGTTTATTTGCTGTCCAAAAAGTTCTTTCATGTCACTTTTGGCCCAAGAGAAGATAGAGTCCAAGTCTCTCACGTTCTGGATTCAGATTCGGACTGCACAGACATACCTGACTCAAAACGCACACAAGTTTTTCATACGGACTTCGAATTGGGTGATTCTTTTTTTGTTGGAAACTAGATTTCGTGCACTTTCCAACCCAATTGGAATCACCTTCAAATTCGTCCGGAGCGTTGAGTTGTGGACGAAACAATCTGATGCTGCAGCAGAATCCGAGTCAAACTACAAGTCCAAAGGTGTTACATCACCTCCACTTGGGGCCATTGGCCTTGTACGACCTAGATTTAGTTTTAGGCTGCCTTGGGACGTCCTCCCACCTCCTTGGCCGCCATCCCTTGCTCCTATATAAGTAGATCCATCTAGTAGCTTTTCCTTGGGATTTGTTTAGTTAAAAGTTAGCCATTGCAACTTCGTGTACTTCGTTTGTGTCCAACGACCAGACCAAGACCACTTACGGATCCCCACCTTTATCAATACTTCATATATACTCGCAATATTCAGATTGCTTTTATCATATTCTTGCTTGTTCTTCGATTGCTTGCAGGAATAGACCTTCGTGGTCAGGTTGATTGTGCTCCGGCGTGGTCAATAACCTCTCGGAGTTGGTTTAGCGATTGCTAAGGCGCAACGTCGTGCACGTTTGTAGTCGGATCGTCAAAGTCGTCTCCACCAAATCGATAGTTATCATCTCATCGAAAGATCGGGACACCCCGCCTCTATCATAATATATGGATATGGATCGGTGGTGGTATATGGATACTGATTGGTGGTGGTATATGGATACGGATTCGGAGCGGTGGTGGTAGGTGACAGGGGCGATGATGATGGTGCGGTGGCGGCGTGACAACTTATGACCAGAACTCGAAACTCTAAAAGACTAACGCTAAGACCAGCAACTAGACACGACGATGCAACCACAAATTCAACAAAGCAAAACCCTAAAAAGATTATGCAAAGGCTCAGATTGGTTCGGATATGATGAACTAACCCTAATTTTTTTTGGCTTTTTCGTGGACTGTAGGTATGAGGAACAGACTCGATCTAAACTACGAAAAACTGTAAAATCTCATCGAGCAACCTGGAAATCTGATACCACTTGATAGAGGCTAAGGTGTCCCGTCTTTCGATGAGATGATGGATATCGCTTTGGTGGAAGTCGACTTTGATGATCCGACTACGAACGTGCGAGGACGTCGCGCCTTAGCAGTCGCTAAACCAACTCCGAGAGGTTATTGACCACGCCAGAGCACGATCAACCTAACCACGAGGGTCTGTTTCTTGTGAGCAAAAAAAGAACAAGCAAGAAACTAAGATTGCAATCTGGATATTGCGAATATAAGATGAAAGCTTTATTGATCAAGGTGGGGTTCTGTGATGCCTTTGTCTGGTCGTTGAACACAAACGAAGTACGCGAAGTTGCAGCTATGGCGAACTTTAATCTAAACAAAACCCAAAGTCTAAACGATGCCCTAAGGGCTGTATATATGGAGGAAGAGGGGGGAATTTCGTGGCCCTTGGTGGAGGGGTCCGAAATCAACCCTATCTCTTGTTTCCCCACACATACGGACTCTAAAAATAGCCTATACTTATGTGTTTCGAAATTACATGGGCCTGGCCCAATAATAAGGTGACGTAGCACCTAAAATAGCCTCGGGACAAAATTTATGAAGTGGCATCTTGTATATTTCGTCCAAGGCTTCATGCACCCATTATGGTGGCTTCAAAGTCCTGAAATCATCACTTGTAACTCCGTTCTTGTTCCCCTTGCGCATGCCATCATCTCCATGCTTGTTCTTGCTCCAATGTTCATCCTTCTCCAAGCTAGGCCCTTCATTTGTAAGCAAAACAAATGTATCCAATTTAGGCAGCATCATATTCTCATGAACATTAGAATCATTACCAAGAAACGAAAGTACCTGGTAATTTAGTTGGCGTGCACGAGCTCTAGTAATTGGTCTAGTATGTATAGCAGCACGAGCTGTGGGTGTAACAATTGTATTGATGTCCTCATCAGAAGTCGGCGATCTTCTTGATGGGATGATTGAGTCCATTCAAGAATCGTGCCATTGTTTGCTCATCATCTTCCGTGACATTGGCTCGAATCATGGCAATCTCCATTTCCTTGTAGTATTCTTCAACACTCTTTGTTCCTTGCTTGAGGAGTTGTAGCTTCTTGAAGAGATCGCGGTTGTAGTAGGTTGGAACAAAACGTGCTCGCATGACATCCTTCATTTGAGCCCAAGTGGTGATTGGAGGTTCACCTCTTGCTTGTCGTCGCTCAATTACTTGTTCCCACCATATGAGCACATAGTCTTGGAACTCTAGTGATGCCATTGCGATTTTCTTCTCTTCCTCAAAGTTGTGCAAACGAAAGATTTTGTCGACCTTCAATGCCCATGAGAGGTATTCTTCGGGTTCATTGCTTCCATTGAACTTGGGCATTGTGAATTTGAGCTTGCCATAGTGTTGCTCTTCATTGTGTTGTTGGCGATGGTGTTGATGATGCCCTTGACGTGGAGGGTAATCATCCTCATGTTGCTCTTGGCGTGGATGAAGTCCATGATCAACTTGTTCTTGTTGACCTTGAGGGTGAAGTTGAGCTTGAGGAGCTTGTGGAGGAGCTTGTCGTTGCACTCGCGGATAGTAGTTCCTCTCTTGGATTTCTTCTCGAAGAGCTTCCTCTTGATTGCGCCATTCGCGATTGCGGTTGGCGATAGCTCGACTTGATGCTTGAAGGGCACGTTCCGCTTCAAGAGCTTGTGCTTCTCGTTGTTGTTGTTGAAGACGTTGAGTCTCGGCATCTTGTTGCTCTTTGTGTAGACGCGCTCGTTCTTGTTCTTGTTGGCGACGAAGACGTTGTCGTTCTTGAGCTTGAGCAAACGCTACTTGGTTTGATTGTGGACGAGGAACTTGTTCATCAACTTGCTCTTGTGAATGCTTGTCGTGAAGCGGGTTGCGAGATGCATGACGGTCTTGACGCGCGGCTCGTCGAAGAGTGTTCGATGACGGTGTACTTGTGTCGGAGAAGGAGTCGTCGGAGTGGCGACTTGAGTGGCTCCATCTTGAGTATGAGGATGTAGAAGGAGGCCGGTTCACCAACAAAGCTCGGATCTCGTCCATTCTTACATCGTTTTCTTGCTTGTGCGCGTCGAGCTTGTTGTCAAAGTAATCTCTTGTACGTTGCTCGGAGAATCGCAAGTCGGTGGCGAGGTTGTCGATGCGGTCGTTCATAGCTTGTTGCTCTTGATGTGATGAGGACATGACTACCTTGGATATGACCAAAAATATTGCATATATGCATATTTGTCAGGTGATTTCTAGTGCAAACTATTCAATAATCTATTTATGTTATCCAGAATAAAAATACTTCACACACTTTTGTGTTTTGTCTAATTGCAGGTGTATGGGACATTTGTACAATCCACATATGAAGATAAGGAAGAAATAGATGTTTATTTGCTGTCCAAAAAGTTCTCTCACGTCACTTTTGGCCCAAGAGAAGATAGAGTCCAAGTCTCTCACGTTCTGGATTCAGATTCGGACTGCACAGACATACCTGACTCAAAACGCACACAAGTTTTTCATACGGACTCCGAATTGGGTGATTCTTTTTTTGTTGGAAACTAGATTTCGTGCACTTTCCAACCCAATTGGAATCACCTTCAAATTCGTCCGGAGCGTTGAGTTGTGGACGAAACAATCTGATGCTGCAGCAGAATCCGAGTCAAACTACAAGTCCAAAGGTGTTACATCACCTCCACTTGGGCCCATTGGCCTTGTACGACCTAGATTTAGTTTTAGGCTGCCTTGGGACGTCCTCCCACCTCCTTGGCCGCCACCCCTTCCTCCTATATAAGTAGATCCATCTAGTAGTTTTTCCTGGGGATTTGTTTAGTTAAAAGTTAGCCATTGCAACTTCGTGTACTTCGTTTGTGTCCAACGACCAGACCAAGACCACTTTTCGGATCCCCACCATTATCAATACCTCATATATATTTGCAATATTCAGATTGCTTTATCATATTCTTGCTCGTTCTTCGATTGCTTGCAGGAATAGACCTTCGTGGTCAGACTGACCGTGCTTCCGGCATCGTCAGTAACCTCAGGAGATTGGTTTAGCGATTGCTAAGGCGCAACGTCGTGCACGTTTGTAGTCGGATCGTCAAAGTAGTCTCCACCAAATCGATAGTTATCATCTCATCGAAAGATCGGGACACCCCCGCCTCTATCAAGTGGTATCAGTTTTCAGGTTGCTCGGTGAGATTTTACAGTTTTTCATAGTTTAGATCGCATATGTCATTCATACCTACAGTCCATGAAAAAGCCATTAAAAAAAGTTAGATCTGTTCATCATTTATCCAAGCCAGTCCGAGCCTTTGCAATTTTCTATTCATTGCTTGCATAGTTGAATTATCGGTTGCATCGTCGTGTTAGTTGCTGGTCTTAGTGTCTAGTTCCTTTAGAGTTTCGAGTTCTGTTCACATTAGTCACGCCGCCGCTGCATCATTATCCCTTCCGCTGTCCACCATTCCATCCATTAATTTCCACCACGTGCTACGCACTGTTCATTGTCATAATCATAGTTGAGGTCATTCACATCTTCGCCTGATCCAATCTGCATCTTATCTAGTTTGTCTTGGAAAGAGGGAGAAAAAAAAGATAGAGGAAAAAAAGAGAGGAAAAAAAAGAAAAAGAGAGAAGAAAAAGAAAAAAAAACGTGAGAAAAAAAAAGAGAGAAGAAAAAAAATCGGATCTATCTAGAATCAATCTCGTACCTGAATTCGGATTGGAATCTGTTTTGTGCACTGTTCAGTAAAACAGGCATAACTTCCTCATATGAAGTCTGTTTTGGCTCCGCGAGTACTCAAATGAAAGCTAGCGATGAGACGGATCTAAATAGTTGCAGAAGCTAGTTCAGTATTTGGCACCTCAACATCAGCTTCTAAATAGGTCTACTGCTATTGTGATCTTCACTTATATCTTGCTGTCCAGGGCTACTTCATATCCTTTGTTGATGCTAGTTGTGCTACGACGTGACCTCATTAGTGTTCTAGGCTCGCGTCTCTAGTTTGGTCTATCCTAGGACCAGCACAGTACCGTCGTTGAGCGTTTATTCAACATTGCATCTTTGAATTGATTATTGCTAATCTTTTGCTACCATATATAGCCAACCCAGCTCCACATATTTCTACACCGTGTATACGTACGCTCCCCTGGCAATCGCTTTACTCAATATTCGGAGTTACTTGACACCGCTGGTTGCCGATCACCGCCTGCTGCATGGTAAGAACTTGTAAGACATTGATATTTGCTTTACTGTGAGCGTTTTACCACCACATCCTAGTAGTTATAGGAACATTATTTTTGGGTTTTGTTTCTTGTTCTACTAATCATGACAGGATCCAGAGTCAATTCATGGGCTTTGTCGATCGCGGGAGACGTGCCACCACCTTTGCAAATACCACAACTGTCACGAGAGGTGCACAAACATCCAAATGCACATGATCAGGTTAATGTATCTATACCACCATTTAATGGCCGTTTTAAACCTGCTTTATATATTGAATGGGAGTTCGACATAAAAAATATATTTGCTTCCCATAATTTCAATGAACATAAAAAGGTTAAGGTTGCGGTTGGTTCTTTCACTGGTTATGCTTTGGTTTGGTGGAGTGAATATTGTCGGTTACACCCTGATTATATACCTACTACTTGGGATGATTTGAAACTTGTCATGCGACATACTTTCGTCCCTGCTTATTATACTCGTGACATGATTAAGAAGTTGCAACACTTAAAACAAGGTAGTGAAACTGTAACAAAATATTATGATGATTTACAAACTACCTTGTTGCATTCCTCTTTAGAAGAAAGTGAAGATGATTTTATGGATAGATTTTGGGGAGGATTAAACCGTGATATTCAAGAGATACTAATTCATGGAGAGTGTTATCCTATGGACCATTTGTTTCATCTTGCTTGCAAAGCTGAACAGGAAATAAAACGACGTGTTGGCCACGAGGAGAACAAGCGCACGGTGCACATTCCAAGAGTTGATATGATTGTTCCTTCAACTACTAGGCATACTATGACAACCACATCCATTGTTGTCAGGACTACATCACCTCCACCATGTGACACATCGCCCCCGAGAGTGGCTACATCATCTGAGTTGATCATAAGAGGTAATGACAAAGGTACTGATCTTCCATCTCTACATGAGAATGATGAATGCCTTGTCAATTTGAATGCACCATCTGATGAGCTACCCACTACTTTGATCACACCACCTATTTTAGAGGACTACGTTGATAATTTGACTTTGCCATGTGATCAAACAACTGAAATACCAATAATTTTGAGTGCACCCATTGAATTAACTATTGATGCAAAAGAACCAATGTTTAATCATTTTGATATGATCTCTAATCTTGGTGATGATTCTGTGTTGAATGACTTATTGCATGTTTGCTTATCTAAGCATGTTGTAGCATGTAAATTTGATGCAAGTAAGGTTTATTCACCAATGTTGGGATGGTTTAATGATGAACATTGTCAATCTTTTGAAATGAATAAGAGCTTCACTTATATGTGCAAACTGAGTTGCAATATTTTCATGCCTTCTACTTCTTGTGCTAATTTTTTGGCTTTAGATTTTATGAACTATGCAAGTTACTCATCTATTCATGTGTCATATATGCAAAAATCAAGGGAAGTAAAAATGGATGACATATACATATACAACATGTACACCTTGTCTCTTTTGTTAGCCACATTTCAGATTAAGCAACGCCGAGGACGGCTTTATTTTCAAGAAGGGGAGGATGATGAGGACATGACTACCTTGGATATGACTAAAAATATTGCATATATGCATATTTGTCAGGTGATTTCTAGTGCAAACTATTCAATAATCTATTTATGTTATCGAGAACAAAAATACTTCACACACTTTTGTGTTTTGTCTAATTGCAGGTGTATGGGACATTTGTACAATCCACATATGAAGATAAGGAAGAAAGAGATGTTTATTTGCTGTCCAAAAAGTTCTCTCACGTCATTTTTGGCCCAAGAGAAGATAGAGTCCAAGTCTCTCACGTTCTGGATTCAGATTCGGACTGCACAGACATACCTGACTCAAAACGCACACAAGTTTTTCATACGGACTCCGAATTGGGTGATTCTTTTTTTGTTGGAAACTAGATTTCGTGCACTTTCCAACCCAATTGGAATCACCTTCAAATTCGTCCGGAGCGTTGAGTTGTGGACGAAACAATCTGATGCTGCAGCAGAATCCGAGTCAAACTACAAGTCCAAAGGTGTTACATCACCTCCACTTGGGCCCATTGGCCTTGTACGACCTAGATTTAGTTTTAGGCTGCCTTGGGACGTCCTCCCACCTCCTTGGCCGCCACCCCTTGCTCCTATATAAGTAGATCCATCTAGTAGTTTTTCCTTGGGATTTGTTTAGTTAAAAGTTAGCCATTGCAACTTCGTGTACTTCGTTTGTGTCCAATGACCAGACCAAGACCGCTTCCGGATCCCCACCATTATCAATACTTCATATAGATTTGCAATATTCAGATTGCTTTATCATATTCTTGCTCGTTCTTCGATTGCTTGCAGGAATAGACCTTCGTGGTCAGGCTGACCGTGCTTCCAGCATCGTTAGTAACCTCAGGAGATTGGTTTAGCGATTGCTAAGGCGCAACGTCGTGCATGTTTGTAGTCGGATCGTCAAAGTCGTCTCCACCAAATCGATAGTTATCATCTCATAGAAAGATCGGGACACCCCCGCCTCTATCAAGTGGTATCAGTTTTCAGGTTGCTCGGTGAGAATTTCCAGTTTTCCTAGATTAGATTTATTTTCTTACCTATTGTCCAAGAAAAAGCCACAAAAAAGAGTTAGATCTATTCATCCTTGGTCCAAGCCAGTCTGAGCCTTTGCAATTTTCTTTTCATTGCTTGCATAGTTGAATTATCGGTTGCATCGTCGTGTCGAGTTGCTGGTCTTAGTGTCTAGTTTCCTTTAGAGTTTCGAGTTCTGTTCACATTAGTCACGCAGCCGCTGCATCATTATCCCATCCGCTGTCCACCATCCAATTCACCAATTTCCACCACGTGCTACGCACTGTTTATTGTCATAATCATAGTTGAGGTCACTCACATCTTCGCCTGATCGAATCTGCATCTTATCTAGTTTGTCTTGGAAAGAGGGAGAAAAAGAAGATAAAGAAAAAAAAAGAGAAAAAAGGAAAGAAAAAAAAAAGAAAAAGAGGGAGAAGAAAAAGAAAAAAAAGTGTGAGAAAAAAGAGAGAAGAAAAAGAATTGGATCTATCTAGAATCAATCTCGTATCTGAATTCGGATTGGAATCTGTTTTGTGCACTGTTCAGTAAAACAGCTTGGCTATTGTTTCACATCATTATCTTTACTGCCGTTGTGATCTTCACTTATATCTTGCTGTCCAGAGCTGCTTTGTATGCTTCATTGATGCTGGTTGTGCTACGACGTGACCTCATTAGTGTTCTAGGCTCGCGTCTCTAGTTCGGTCTAGCCTAGGACCAGCACAGTACCGTCGTTGAGCGTTTATTCAACATTGCATCTTTGAATTGATTATTGCTAATCTTTTGCTACCATATATAGCCAACCCAGCTCCACATATTTCTACACCGTGTATACGTACGCTCCCCTGGCAATCGCTTTACTCAATATTCGGAGTTACTTGACACCGCTGGTTGCCGATCACCGCCTGCTGCATGGTAAGAACGTGTAAGACATTGATATTTGTTTTACTGTGAGCGTTTTACCACCACATCCTAGTAGTTATAGGAACATTATTTTTGGGTTTTGTTTCTTGTTCTACTAATCATGACAGGATCCAGAGTCAATTCATGGGCTTCGTCGATCGCGGGAGACGTGCCACCACCTTTGCAAATACCACAACCGTCACGAGAGGTGCACAAACATCCAAATGCACATGATCAGGTTAATGTATCTATACCACCATTTAATGGCCGTTTTAAACCTGCTTTATATATTGAATGGGAGTTCGACATAAAAAATATATTTGCTTCCCATAATTTCAATGAACATAAAAAGGTTAAGGTTGCGGTTGGTTCTTTCACTTGTTATGCTTTGGTTTGGTGGAGTGAATATTGTCGGTTACACCCTGATTATATACCTACTACTTGGGATGATTTGAAACTTGCCATGCGACATACTTTCGTCCCTGCTTATTATACTCGTGACATGATTAAGAAGTTGCAACACTTAAAACAAGGTAGTGAAACTGTAACAAAATATTATGATGATTTACAAACTACCTTGTTGCATTCCTCTTTAGAAGAAAGTGAAGATGATTTTATGGATAGATTTTGGGGAGGATTAATCCGTGATATTCAAGAGATACTAATTCATGAAGAGTGTTATCCTATGGACCATTTGTTTCATCTTGCTTGCAAAGCTGAACAGGAAATAAAACGACGTGTTGGCCACGAGGAGAACAAGCGCACGGTGCATATTCCAAGAGTTGATATGATTGTTCCTTCAACTACTAGGCATACTATGACAACCACATCCGTTGTTGTCAGGACTACATCACCTCCACCATGTGACACATCGCCCCCGAGAGTGGCTACATCATCTGAGTTGATCATAAGAGGTAATGACAAAGGTACTGATCTTCCATCTCTACATGAGAATGATGAATGCCTTGTCAATTTGAATGCACCATCTGATGAGCTACCCACTACTTTGATCACACCACCTATTTTAGAGGACTACGTTGATAATTTGACTTTGCCATGTGATCAAACAACTGAAATACCAACAATTTTGAGTGCACCCATTGAATTAACTATTGATGCAAAAGAACCAAAGTTTAATCATTTTGATATGACCTCTAATCTTGGTGATGATTCTGTGTTGAATGACTTATTGCATGTTTGCTTATTTAAGCATGTTGTAGCATGTAAATTTGATGCAAGTAAGGTTTATTCACCAATGTTGGGATGGTTTAATGATGAACATTGTCAATCTTTTGAAATGAATAAGAGCTTCACTTATATGTGCAAACTGAGTTGCAATATTTTCATGCCTTCTACTTCTTGTGCTAATTTTTTGGCTTTAGATTTTATGAACTATGCAAGTTACTCATCTATTCATGTGTCATATATGCAAAAATCAAGGGAAGTAAAAATGGATGACATATACATATACAACATGTACACCTTGTCTCTTTTGTCAGCCACATTTCAGATTAAGCAACGCCGAGGACGGCTTTATTTTCAAGAAGGGGAGGATGATGAGGACATGACTACCTTGGATATGACCAAAAATATTGCATATATGCATATTTGTCAGGTGATTTCTAGTGCAAACTATTCAATAATCTATTTATGTTATCCAGAACAAAAATACTTCACACACTTTTGTGTTTTGTCTAATTGCAGGTGTATGGGACATTTGTACAATCCACATATGAAGATAAGGAAGAAAGAGATGTTTATTTGCTGTCCAAAAAGTTCTCTCACGTCACTTTTGGCCCAAGAGAAGATAGAGTCCAAGTCTCTCACGTTCTGGATTCAGATTCGGACTGCACAGACATACCTGACTCAAAACGCACACAAGTTTTTCATACGGACTCCGAATTGGGTGATTCTTTTTTTGTTGGAAACTAGATTTCGTGCACTTTCCAACCCAATTGGAATCACCTTCAAATTCGTCCGGAGCGTTGAGTTGTGGACGAAACAATCTGATGCTGCAGCAGAATCCGAGTCAAACTACAAGTCCAAAGGTGTTACATCACCTCCACTTGGGCCCATTTGCCTTGTACGACCTAGATTTAGTTTTAGGCTGCCTTGGGACGTCCTCCCACCTCCTTGGCCGCCACCCCTTCCTCCTATATAAGTAGATCCATCTAGTAGCTTTTCATTGGGATTTGTTTAGTTAAAAGTTAGCCATTGCAACTTCGTGTACTTTGTTTGTGTCCAACGACCAGACCAAGACCACTTTTCGGATCCCCACCATTATCAATACCTCATATATATTTGCAATATTCAGATTGCTTTATCATATTCTTGCTCGTTCTTCGATTGCTTGCAGGAATAGACCTTCGTGGTCAGGCTGACCGTGCTTCCGGCATCGTCAGTAACCTCAGGAGATTGGTTTAGCGATTGCTAAGGCGCAACGTCGTGCACGTTTGTAGTCGGATCGTCAAAGTCGTCTCCACCAAATCGATAGTTATCATCTCATCGAAAGATCGGGACACCCCCGCCTCTATCATGATGCAACGCTCGTTGTGCGCCAAAGAGGTGGCTCTTGGTGACGTATGATGACATGTCGTCGTCTTGCTCGATGAAGAGTGGGTTTGTAGAAGTACTTGGCCTATCCATCATTTCAAGCAAAATGTGAGTGGTAGAAGGAAAAGAACGAATACCAATGTACCTTTGACCGATGTTGAAAGTGAATCAAGTTCACTCAAATGCGGACAATGAAATAGCACTTTTGGTACCAATTCTTGTCGGTTCTCACACCTACACAAGTAAAAGCTTTTGGTGGAGCTTGGTTAGGATGGTGGCACAAAATTTGATGCAATAGTAAGCGAGACTCAATAATGTTGGAAAAGATTCACAAATTTGCAAATGCAACAAGTAGACCAAGCTAGTATGGGTACACGGAAACACACACGCAAATAGATAAATGGGATTGTGCAAACCAAAAGTGAGCCAAAATGTGGAATCCACGAAATTGCTCTTGTTGCACAATACTAGAGAGACGCTAGCACGATTGCACAATAGGCGGATACGCAAACTTGTGCACAACCTACTAGGCAAGAATGCAACTATCTCTATCCCAAGTATGCTATAAGTATGGTATTTCGGTGCAATGATCCAAGATGATCCAATATGACAATCTTAATGTTGTATGATGCTATGGTTCTTGCTCATAAGCTCTTTGCTTATCTTTCCTCTTTGCTTAAAAGCTTGGGTGGCTCTTTCACTTTTGAGCTCTTTTCTCATGCAAACTTCACGAACCAAGATAGCAATTGCGTATGCTATGACAACTTTGTGACACACAAGTGGATCCCAAGATATCCACCACTATGGTATGGTATGTATGCTATGGAGTATGATCACTAAATGTGCACAAGTCACGTTGCCGGCAATACTCAATGGCTAGTCTCGATGGGTAAGCTACGCAAAAGTAAGGCCATGTGGGGTATCAATGCAATTGCAAGTTATGACAAAGATGTCGTCAAAGTTACCGTCCTTGGCAATGTTGAGTAGTCGATGGAGTTCAGCGGTGGTGATGATGGCGTCGAATCGTACCTATATAGCCGAAACACAATAGGACACGGGAACTACAACTCAAATTTCAAAGACCAAAACGTATCAAAATCGACATAGGAGGTAGTGGTGAGTGGTGGTGGTGGTTGTGGAAAGTGTTGTGGGTATGCGGAAGAAGTTGTGGGCACGGTGGAAAAATTTGGCGAGGGTATGGTGAAATGGGCGCGGGGGTGGAATTGCTGTCTCCCTGATGAGGACATGACTACCTTGGATATGACCAAAAATATTGCATATATGCATATTTGTCAGGTGATTTCTAGTGCAAACTATTCAATAATCTATTTATGTTATCCAGAACAAAAATACTTCACACACTTTTGTGTTTTGTCTAATTGCAGGTGTATGGGACATTTGTACAATCCACATATGAAGATAAGGAAGAAAGAGATGTTTATTTGCTGTCCAAAAAGTTCTCTCACGTCACTTTTGGCCCAAGAGAAGATAGAGTCCAAGTCTCTCACGTTCTGGATTCAGATTCGGACTGCACAGACACACCTGACTCAAAACGCACATAAGTTTTTCATACGGACTCCGAATTGGGTGATTCCATGATACCACTTGATAGAGGCTAAGGGTGTCCCGATCTTTCGATGAGATGATAACTATCGATTTGGTGGAGATGACTTTGACGATCCGACTACAAACGTGCACGACGTTGCGCCTTAGCAATCGCTAAACCAACTCCGAGAGGTTATTGACCACGCTGGAGCACGATCAACCTGACCACGAAGGTCTATTCCTGCAAGCAATCGAAGAACGAGCAAGAATATGATAAAGCAATCTGAATATTGCGAATATATATGAAGTATTGATAATGGTCGGGATCCGGAAGCGGTCTTGGTCTGGTCGTTGGACACAAACGAAGTACACGAAGTTGCAATGGCTAACTTTTAACTAAACAAATCCCAAGGAAAAGCTACTAGATGGATCTACTTATATAGGAGCAAGGGGTGGCGGCCAAGGAGGTGGGAGAACGTCCCAAGGCAGCCTAAAACTAAATCTAGGTCGTACAAGGCCAATGGGCCCAAGTGGAGGTGATGTAACACCTTTGGACTTGTAGTTTGACTCGGATTCTGCTGCAGCACCAGATTGTTTCGTCCACAACTCAACGCTCCTGACGAATTTGAAGGTGATTCCAATTGGGTTGGAAAGTGCACGAAATCTAGTTTCCAACAAAAAAAGAATCACCCAATTCGGAGTCCGTATGAAAAACATGTGTGCGTTTTGAGTCAGGTGTGTCTGTGCAGTCCGAATCTGAATCCAGAACGTGAGAGACTTGGACTCTATCTTCTCTTGGGCCAAAAGTGACGTGAGAGAACTTTTTGGACAGCAAATAAACATCTCTTTCTTCCTTATCTTCATATGTGGATTGTACAAATGTCCCATACACCTGCAATTAGACAAAACACAAAAGTGTGTGAATTATTTTTGTTCTGGATAACATAAATAGATTATTGAATAGTTTGCACTAGAAATCACCTGACAAATATGCATATATGCAATATTTTTGGTCATATCCAAGGTAGTCATGTCCTCATCACTCCCAGGGGCCGGATGTCCGGGCCAGGAGCCGGATGTCCGGGGCGCCGGATTTCCGGGGACACGGGCCGGATGTCCGGGCTCTGGATCAGGGCCGAACACGATGAACTCCACGGGGAAAATCGCAACTCCGGGGCAAAATTCGGACGAATTGGTGGATGGAAAAGGGTGGGGAGGGTGGGGAAAGCTAGATCCACACGCTGCAACACAAATCCATGGACCAAATCCAACAAAATTTCATCACACCAACAAATCACAAAAAAAAATTTGGGGCTATTTTTGGTGGGGATTTTCGGGTTTAGGACGAAAACAACAAAATCAAGCTAGAAAACACGGGGTAGGGGCTCCAAAAACGTGATCAACGTGGCTCATGATACCAAGATGATATAGGGCGGAACCCTAAGTAGTCGATCTTTCACGTTTGGAGGGATCCCACGGGGGAAACACGAGAAACGCATGGAAATTACAAAGGGGAACACGAGGGAAACGAGAGAGAATCACTAACCGAACAAGAATTGATTACACGAGTGCTAGATCATCACACACATAAGGTAACACATGGTTCACAATCAACAAAGGGAAAGGATACAATGGAACCGTTCTTCTCCGAGAGGAGGCCTTGATGTTCTTCCCTCAAGAGGGGTCTTGAATCCGCTTGGGGATCTTCTCCAGAGAGGTCCTGATCTCCGAGGAGAAGTATCCAAGTGGATGAGCAAAGGCCCTCACACAAAATGAGCTAATCCAATGGTAAGTCTCGAAAGAGGAAGGGGAAGGAGTATATATAGTCTAGGGGGCGAAAAGGTACACGGGCGTCGGCCCTTTACTGTGCACACACAGGAGGAGCCGGATGTCCGGGCGTCGGGCCGGATGTCCGGGGCTTCCCGAGGCGCCGGATGTCCGGGCCAAGACGCCGGATGTCCGGGCTGGGTGATTTGGCCTCTGTGGTTCCTGGATCGAGGCGCCGGATTTCCGGGCTGGGGCCGGATGTCCGGGGCTTCGTGGGAGGCCGGATGTCCGGGGCCTGGGGGCCGGATGTCCAAGCTGGCTGTGCACCTGATGAGGACATCAATACAATTGTTACACCCACAACCCCTGCTGCTATACATACTGGACCAATTACTAGAGCTCGTGCACGCCAACTAAATTACCAGGTACTTTCGTTTCTTGGTAATGATTCTAATGTTCATGAGAATATGATGCTGCCTAAATTGGATACATTTGTTTTGCTTACAAATGAAGGGCCTAGCTTGGAGAAGGATGAACATTGGAGCAAGAACAAGCATGGAGATGATGGCATGCGCAAGGGAAACAAGAAC
>NW_025228518.1:50044-50918 GCF_018294505.1 Triticum aestivum | reverse complement strand
GTACGGAACGCAAAAAAATCTGGAGTTGTAATAAGTTTAAAAAAATGAAGTTCCCATGTAACAGATGAGTTCTCGTCAGAAATCCTGATACTTCAAAAGAGATTGTCTAGTTTGTACACGAAGTGTGTCCAGTTTTTGCCTTAACCCTCTCTACTCTTTTGCACATGCTATGTGGGTGAAATGATGATACCGTGCTAAGTTTCGACATTTTCAGAGTTCATTTTATAGTGATTTTCAATTTCACGGTCATTTAGCTCTCTAAACAACTCGGTAAATGACTGAAAAATAGCAAATGATGTCAGAATGTTTTGAAAATTGATGACGTCGCTTTGAATGGTGTGTACAGAACGCAAAAAAAGTGTGCAGTTGTAATAAGTTTAAAAAAATTAAGTGCCAGTGTAACAGATGAGTTCTCGTCCGAAACCCTGATACTCCAAAAGAGATTGTCAAGTTTGTACACAAAGTGCGTCCAGTTTTTGCCGTAACCCTCTCTACTCTTTTGCACATGCTATGTGGGTGAAATGATGATACCATGCCAAGTTTCGACATTTTCAGAGTTCATTTTGTAGTGATTTTCAATTTCACGGTCATTTAGATCTCTAAACAAATTGGTAAATGACTAAAAAATAGCAAATGATGTCAGAAAGTTTTGAAAATTGATGACGTCGCTTTAAATGGTGTGTACAGAACGCAAAAAAGTCTGGAGTTTTAATAAGTCTAAAAAAAATGAAGTGCCCATGTAACAGATGAGTTCTCGTGAGAAACCCTGATACTTCGAAAGAGATTGTCCAGTTTGTACACGAAGTGTGTCCAGTTTTTCCCGTAACCCTCTCTACTCTTTTGCACATGCTATGTGGGTGAAATGATGATACCA
>NW_025228518.1:47551-48076 GCF_018294505.1 Triticum aestivum | reverse complement strand
GTTGAAAATTGATGACGTCGCTTTGAATGGTGTGTACGGAACATAAAAAAATCTGGAGTTGTAATAAGTTTAAAAAAATGAAGTGCCCATGTAACAGATGAGTTCTCGTCAGAAACCCTGATACTTCGAAAGAGATTGTCCAGTTTGTACACGAAGTGTGTCCAGTTTTTCCCGTAACCCTCTCTACTCTTTTGCACATGCTATGTGGGTGAAATGATGATACCATTCCAAGTTTCGACATTTTCAGAGTCCATTTTGTAGTGATTTTCAATTTCACGGTCATTTAGCTCTCTAAACAAATCGGTAAATGACTAAAAAATAGCAAATGATGTCAAAAAGTTTTGAAAATTGATGACGTCGCTTTGAATATTGTGTATGGAACGCAAAAAAGTCTGCAGTTATAATAAGTTAAAAAAATGAAGTGGCCATGTAACAGATGAGTTCTCGTCAGAAACCCTGATACTTCGAAAGAGATTGTCCAGTTTGTACACGAAGTGTGTCCAGTTTTTGCCGTAACCCTCCCTA
>NW_025228518.1:45731-46228 GCF_018294505.1 Triticum aestivum | reverse complement strand
ATTTAGCTCTCTAAACAAATCGGTAAATGACTGAAAAATAGCAAATGATGTCAGAAAGTGTTGAAAATTGATGATGTCGCTTTGAATGGTGCGTGCGGAACGCAAAAAAAGTCTGGAGTTGTAATAAGTTTAAAAAAATGAAGTGCCAGTGTAACAAATGAGTTCTCGTCCGAATCCTTGATACTTCGAAAGAGATTGTCCAGTTTGTACACGAAGTGCGTCCAGTTTTTGCCGTAACCCTCCCTACTCTTTTGCACATGCTATGTGGGTGAAATGATGATACCATGCCAAGTTTCGGCATTTTCAGAGTTCATTTTGTGGAGATTTTCAATTTCACGGTCATTTAGCTCTCTAAACAAATCGGTAAATGACTGAAAAATAGCAAATGATGTCAGAAAGAGTTGAAATTTGATGACGTCACTTTGAATGGTGCGTACGGAACGCAAAAAAAGTCTGGAGTTGTAATAAGTTTAAAAAAAATGAAGTGCTAGTGTAAC
>NW_025228518.1:45309-45721 GCF_018294505.1 Triticum aestivum | reverse complement strand
TCATTTTGTGGTGATTTTCAATTTCACGGACATTTAGCTCTCTAAACAAATCGGTAAATGACTGAAAAATAGCAAATGATGTCAGAAAGAGTTGAAAATTGATGATGTCACTTTGAATGGTGCGTACGGAACGCAAAAAAAGTCTGGAGTTGTAATAAGTTTAAAAAAATGAAGTGCTAGTGTAACAAATGAGTTCTCGTCCGAAACCTTGATACTCCGAAAGAGATTGTCCAGTTTGTACACGAAGTGCGTCCAGTTTTTGCCGTAACCCACTCTACTCTTTTGCACATGCTATGTGGGTGAAATGATGATACCATGCCAAGTTTCGACATTTTCAGAGTTCATTTTGTAGTGATTTTCAATTTCACGGTCATTTAGCTCTCTAAACAAATTGGTAAATGACTAAAAAATA
>NW_025228518.1:41508-45299 GCF_018294505.1 Triticum aestivum | reverse complement strand
AAGTGCCCATGTAACAGATGAGTTCTCGTCAGAAATCCTGATACTTCAAAAGAGATTGTCTAGTTTGTACACGAAGTGTGTCCAGTTTCTGCCTTAACCCTCTCTACTCTTTTGCACATGCTATGTCGGTTAAATGATGATACCATGCTAAGTTTCGACATTTTCAGAGTTCATTTTATAGTGATTTTCAATTTCACGGTCATTTAGCTCTCTAAACAACTCGGTAAATGACTGAAAAATAGCAAATGATGTCAGAAAGTTTTGAAAATTGATGACGTCGCTTTGAATGGTGTGTACAGAACGCAAAAAAAGTCTGCAGTTGTAATAAGTTTAAAAAAATGAAGTGCCAGTGTAACAAATGAGTTCTCGTCCGAAACCGTGATACTCCGAAAGAGATTGTCCAGTTTGTACACGAAGTGCGTCCAGTTTTTGCCGTAACCCTCTCTACTCTTTTGCACATACTATGTTGGTGAAATGATGATACCATGCCAAGTTTCGACATTTTCAGAGTTCATTTTGTGGTGATTTTCAATTTCACGGTCATTTAGCTCTCTAAACAAATGGGTAAATGACTAAAAAATAGCAAATGTTGTCAGAAAGTTTTGAAAATTGATGACGTCGCTTTGAATGGTGTGTACGGAACGCAAAAAAGTCTGGAGTTATAATAAGTTTAGAAAAATGAAGTGCCCATGTAACAGATGAGTTCTCGTCAGAAACCCTGATACTTCGAAGGAGATTGTGCAGTTTGTACACGAAGTGCGTCCAGTTTTTGCAGTAACCCTCTCTACTCTTTTGCCCATGCTATGTGGGTGAAATGATGATACCATGCCAAGTTTCGACATTTTCAGAGTTCATTTTGTAGTGATTTTCAATTTCACGGTCATTTAGCTCTATAAACAAATCGGTAAATGACTGAAAATAACAAATGATGTCAGAAAGTGTTGAAAATTGATGACGTCGCTTTGAATGGTGCGTACGGAACACAAAAAAAGTCTGGAGTTGTAATAAGTTAAAAAAATGAAGTGCCCATGTAACAGATGAGTTCTCGTCCGAAACCCCGATACTCCGAAAGAGATTGTCCAGTTTGTACACGAAGTGCGTCCAGTTTTTGCCGTAACCCTCTCAACTCTTTTGCACATGCTATGTGGGTGAAATGATGATACCATGCCAAGTTTCGACATTTTCAGAGTTCATTTTGTAGTGATTTTCAATTTCACGGTCATTTAGCTCTCTAAACAAATCGGTAAATGACTAAAAAATAGCAAATGATGTCAGAAAGTTTTGAAAATTGATGACGTCGCTTTGAATATTGTGTATGGAACGCAAAAAAGTCTGGAGTTATAATAAGTTAAAAAAATGAAGTGGCCATGTAACAGATGAGTTCTCGTCAGAAACCCTGATACTTCGAAAGAGATTGTCCAGTTTGTACACGAAGTGCGTCCAGTTTTTGCCGTAACCCTCCCTACTCTTTTGCACATGCTATGTGGGTGAAATGACGATACCATGCCAAGTTTCGACATTTTCAGAGTTCATTTTGTGGTGATTTTCAATTTCACGGTCATTTAGCTCTCTAAACAAATCGGTAAATGACTAAAAAATAGCAAATGATGTCAGAAATTTTTGAAAATTGATGACGTTGCTTTGAATGGCGTGTACGGAACGCAAAAAAATCTGGAGTTGTAATAAGTTTAAAAAAATGAAGTTCCCATGTAACAGATGAGTTCTCGTCAGAAATCCTGATACTTCAAAAGAGATTGTCTAGTTTGTACACGAAGTGTGTCCTGTTTTTGCCTTAACCCTCTCTACTCTTTTGCACATGCTATGTGGGTGAAATGATGATACCATGCTAAGTTTCGACATTTTCAGAGTTCATTTTATAGTGATTTTCAATTTCACGGTCATTTAGCTCTCTAAACAACTCGGTAAATGACTGAAAAATAGCAAATGATGTCAGAAAGTTTTGAAAATTGATTACGTCGCTTTGAATGGTGTGTACAGAACGCAAAAAAAGTCTGCAGTTGTAATAAGTTTAAAAAAATGAAGTGCCAGTGTAACAGATGAGTTCTCGTCCGAAACCTTGATACTCCAAAAGAGATTGTCAAGTTTGTACACAAAGTGCGTCCAGTTTTTGCCGTAACCCTCTCTACTCTTTTGCACATGCTATGTGGGTGAAATGATGATACCATGCCAAGTTTCGACATTTTCAGAGTCCATTTTGTAGTGATTTTCAATTTCACGGTCATTTAGCTCTCTAAACAAATCGGTAAATGACTAAAAATAGCAAATGATGTCAGAAAGTTTTGAAAATTGATGACGCCGCTTTGAATGGTGTGTACGGAACACAAAAAAAATCTGGAGTTGTAATAAGTTTAAAAAAATGAAGTGGCCATGTAACAGATGAGTTCTCGTCAGAAACCCTGATACGTCGAAAGAGATTGTCCAGTTTGTACACGAAGTGTGTCCAGTTTTTCCCGTAACCCTCTCTACTCTTTTGCACATGCTATGTGGGTGAAATGATGATACCATGCCAAGTTTCGACATTTTCAGAGTCCATTTTGTAGTGATTTTCAATTTCACGGTCATTTAGCTCTCTAAACAAATCGGTAAATGACTAAAAAATAGCAAATGATGTCAGAAAGTTTTGAAAATTGATGACGTCGCTTTGAATGGTGTGTACGGAACATAAAAAAATCTGGAGTTGTAATAAGTTTAAAAAAATGAAGTGGCCATGTAACAGATGAGTTCTCGTCAGAAACCCTGATACTTCGAAAGAGATTGTCCAGTTTGTACACGAAGTGTGTCCAGTTTTTCCCGTAACCCTCTCTACTCTTTTGCACATGCTATGTGGGTGAAATGATGATACCATGCCAAGTTTCGACATTTTCAGAGTCCATTTTGTAGTGATTTTCAATTTCACGGTCATTTAGCTCTCTAAACAAATCGGTAAATGACTAAAAAATAGCAAATGATGTCAGAAAGTTTTGAAAATTGATGACGTCGCTTTGAATGGTGTGTACGGAACATAAAAAAATCTGGAGTTGTAATAAGTTTAAAAAAATGAAGTGCCCATGTAACAGATGAGTTCTCGTCAGAAACCCTGATACTTCGAAAGAGATTGTCCAGTTTGTACACGAAGTGTGTCCAGTTTTTCCCGTAACCCTCTCTACTCTTTTGCACATGCTATGTGGGTGAAATGATGATACCATTCCAAGTTTCGACATTTTCAGAGTCCATTTTGTAGTGATTTTCAATTTCACGGTCATTTAGCTCTCTAAACAAATCGGTAAATGACTAAAAAATAGCAAATGATGTCAAAAAGTTTTGAAAATTGATGACGTCGCTTTGAATATTGTGTATGGAACGCAAAAAAGTCTGGAGTTATAATAAGTTAAAAAAATGAACTGGCCATGTAACAGATGAGTTCTCGTCAGAAACCCTGATACTTCGAAAGAGATTGTCCAGTTTGTACACGAAGTGTGTCCAGTTTTTGCCGTAACCCTCCCTACTCTTTTGCACATGCTATGTGGGTGAAATGACGATACCATGCCAAGTTTCGACATTTTCAGAGTTCATTTTGTGGTGATTTTCAATTTCACGGTAATTTAGCTCTCTAAACAAATCGGTAAATGACTGAAAAATAGCAAATGATGTCAGAAAGTGTTGAAAATTGATGATGTCGCTTTGAATGGTGCGTGCGGAACGCAAAAAAAGTCTGGAGTTGTAATAAGTTTAAAAAAATGAAGTGCCAGTGTAACAAATGAGTTCTCGTCCGAATCCTTGATACTTCGAAA
>NW_025228518.1:35564-36343 GCF_018294505.1 Triticum aestivum | reverse complement strand
ACATTTTCAGAGTCCATTTTGTAGTGATTTTCAATTTCACGGTCATTTAGCTCTCTAAACAAATCGGTAAATGACTAAAAAATAGCAAATGATGTCAGAAAGTTTTGAAAATTGATGACGTCGCTTTGAATATTGTGTATGGAACGCAAAAAAGTCTGGAGTTATAATAAGTTAAAAAAATGAAGTGGCCATGTAACAGATGAGTTCTCGTGAGAAACCCTGATACTTCGAAAGAGATTGTCCAGTTTGTACACGAAGTGCGTCCAGTTTTTGCCGTAACCCTCCCTACTCTTTTGCACATGCTATGTGGGTGAAATGACGATACCATGCCAAGTTTCGACATTTTCAGAGTTCATTTTGTGGTGATTTTCAATTTCACGGTCATTTACCTCTCTAAACAAATCGGTAAATGACTAAAAAATAGCAAATGATGTCAGAAAGTTTTGAAAATTGATGACGTTGCTTTGAATGGTGTGTACGGAACGCAAAAAAATCTGGAGTTGTAATAAGTTTAAAAAAATGAAGTTCCCATGTAACAGATGAGTTCTCGTCAGAAATCCTGATACTTCAAAAGAGATTGTCTAGTTTGTACGCGAAGTGTGTCCAGTTTTTGCCTTAACCCTCTCTACTCTTTTGCACATGCTATGTGGGTGAAATGATGATACCATGCTAAGTTTCGACATTTTCAGAGTTCATTTTATAGTGATTTTCAATTTCACGGTCATTTAGCTCTCTAAACAACTCGGTAAATGACTGAAAAATAGCAAATGATGTCAGAA
>NW_025228518.1:34504-35554 GCF_018294505.1 Triticum aestivum | reverse complement strand
TCATTTTGTGGTGATTTTCAATTTCACGGACATTTAGCTCTCTAAACAAATCGGTAAATGACTGAAAAATAGCAAATGATGTCAGAAAGAGTTGAAAATTGATGATGTCACTTTGAATGGTGCGTACGGAACGCAAAAAAAGTCTGGAGTTGTAATAAGTTTAAAAAAATGAAGTGCTAGTGTAACAAATGAGTTCTCGTCCGAAACCTTGATACTCCGAAAGAGATTGTCCAGTTTGTACACGAAGTGCGTCCAGTTTTTGCCGTAACCCACTCTACTCTTTTGCACATGCTATGTGGGTGAAATGATGATACCATGCCAAGTTTCGACATTTTCAGAGTTCATTTTGTAGTGATTTTCAATTTCACGGTCATTTAGCTCTCTAAACAAATTGGTAAATGACTAAAAAATATTAAATGATGTCAGAAAGTTTTGAAAATTGATGACGTCGCTTTGAATGGTGTGTACAGAACGCAAAAAAGTCTGGAGTTGTAATAAGTTTGAAAAAATGAAGTGCCCATGTAACAGATGAGTTCTCGTGAGAAACCCCGATACGTCGAAAAAGATTGTCCAGTTTGTACACGAAGTGCGTCCATTTTTTCCCGTAACCCTCTCTACTCTTCTGCACATGCTATGTGGGTGAAATGATGATACCATGCCAAGTTTCGACATTTTCAGAGTTCATTTTGTAGTGATTTTCAATTTCACGGTCATTTAGCTCTCTAAACAAATCGGTAAATGGCTAAAAATAGCAAATTATGTCAGAAAGTTTTGAAAATTGATGAAGTCGCTTTGAATGGTGTGTACGGAACGCAAAAAAATATGGAGTTGTAATAAGTTTAAAAAAATGAAGTGCCCTTGTAACAGATGAGTTCTCGTCAGAAACCCTGATACTCCAAAAGAGATTGTCCAGTTTGTACACGAAGTGCGTCCAGTTTTTGCCGTAACCCTCTCTACTCTTTTGCACATACTATGTGGGTGAAATGATGATACCATGACAAGTTTCGACATTTTCAGAGTTCATTTTGCAGTGATTTTCAATTTCACGGT
>NW_025228518.1:32637-34494 GCF_018294505.1 Triticum aestivum | reverse complement strand
GGTAAATGACTAAAAAATAGCAAATGATGTCAGAAAGTTTTGAAAATTGATGACGTTGCTTTGAATGGTGTGTACGGAACGCAAAAAAATCTGGAGTTGTAATAAGTTTAAAAAAATGAAGTTCCCATGTAACAGATGAGTTCTCGTCAGAAATCCTGATACTTCAAAAGAGATTGTCTAGTTTGTACGCGAAGTGTGTCCAGTTTTTGCCTTAACCCTCTCTACTCTTTTGCACATGCTATGTGGGTGAAATGATGATACCATGCTAAGTTTCGACATTTTCAGAGTTCATTTTATAGTGATTTTCAATTTCACGGTCATTTAGCTCTCTAAACAACTCGGTAAATGACTGAAAAATAGCAAATGATGTCAGAATGTTTTGAAAATTGATGATGTCGCTTTGAATGGTGTGTACAGAACGCAAAAAAAGTCTGCAGTTGTAATAAGTTTAAAAAAATGAAGTGCCAGTGTAACAGATGAGTTCTCGTCCGAAACCCTGATACTCCAAAAGAGATTGTCCAGTTTGTACACAAAGTGCGTCCAGTTTTTGCCGTAACCCTCTCTACTCTTTTGCACATGCTATGTGGGTGAAATGATGATACCATGCCAAGTTTCGACATTTTCAGAGTTCATTTTGTAGTGATTTTCAATTTCACGGTCATTTAGATCTCTAAACAAATTGGTAAATGACTAAAAAATAGCAAATGATGTCAGAAAGTTTTGAAAATTGATGACGTCGCTTTGAATGGTGTGTACGGAACATAAAAAAATCTGGAGTTGTAATAAGTTTAAAAAAATGAAGTGCCCATGTAACAGATGAGTTCTCGTCAGAAACCCTGATACTTCGAAAGAGATTGTCCAGTTTGTACACGAAGTGTGTCCAGTTTTTCCCGTAACCCTCTCTACTCTTTTGCACATGCTATGTGGGTGAAATGATGATACCATTCCAAGTTTCGACATTTTCAGAGTCCATTTTGTAGTGATTTTCAGTTTCACGGTCATTTAGCTCTCTAAACAAATCGGTAAATGACTAAAAAATAGCAAATGATGTCAGAAAGTTTTGAAAATTGATGATGTCGCTTTGAATGGTGCGTGCGGAACGCAAAAAAAGTTTGCAGTTGTAATAAGTTTAAAAAAATGAAGTGCCAGTGTAACAAATGAGTTCTCGTCCGAATCCTTGATACTTCGAAAGAGATTGTCCAGTTTGTACACGAAGTGCGTCCAGTTTTTGCCGTAACCCTCCCTACTCTTTTGCACATGCTATGTGGGTGAAATGATGATACCATGCCGAGTTTCGACATTTTCAGAGTTCATTTTGTGGTGATTTTCAATTTCACGGACATTTAGCTCTCTAAACAAATCGGTAAATGACTGAAAAATAGCAAATGATGTCAGAAAGAGTTGAAAATTGATGATGTCACTTTGAATGGTGCGTACGGAACGCAAAAAAAGTCTGGAGTTGTAATAAGTTTAAAAAAATGAAGTGCTAGTGTAACAAATGAGTTCTCGTCCGAAACCTTGATACTCCGAAAGAGATTGTCCAGTTTGTACACGAAGTGCGTCCAGTTTTTGCCGTAACCCACTCTACTCTTTTGCACATGCTATGTGGGTGAAATGATGATACCATGCCAAGTTTCGACATTTTCAGAGTTCATTTTGTAGTGATTTTCAATTTCACGGTCATTTAGCTCTCTAAACAAATTGGTAAATGACTAAAAAATAGCAAATGATGTCAGAAAGTTTTGAAAATTGATGACGTCGCTTTGAATGGTGTGTACAGAACGCAAAAAAGTCTGGAGTTGTAATAAGTTTGAAAAAATGAAGTGCCCATGTAACAGATGAGTTCTCGTGAGAAAC
>NW_025228518.1:28152-32627 GCF_018294505.1 Triticum aestivum | reverse complement strand
TCAATTTCACGGTCATTTAGCTCTCTAAACAAATCGGTAAATGGCTAAAAATAGCAAATTATGTCAGAAAGTTTTGAAAATTGATGAAGTCGCTTTGAATGGTGTGTACGGAACGCAAAAAAATATGGAGTTGTAATAAGTTTAAAAAAATGAAGTGCCCCTGTAACAGATGAGTTCTCGTCAGAAACCCTGATACTCCAAAAGAGATTGTCCAGTTTGTACACGAAGTGCGTCCAGTTTTTGCCGTAACCCTCTCTACTCTTTTGCACATACTATGTGGGTGAAATGATGATACCATGACAAGTTTCGACATTTTCAGAGTTCATTTTGCAGTGATTTTCAATTTCACGGTCATTTAGCTCTCTAAACAAATTGGTAAACGACTAAAACATAGCAAATGATGTCAGAAAGTTTTGAAAATTGATGACGTCGCTTTGAATGGTGTGTACGAAAAGTAAAAAAATCTAGAGTTGTAATAAGTTTAAAAAAATGAAGTGCCCATGTAACTGATGAGTTCTCGTCAGAAACCCTGATACTTCAAAAGAGATTGTCTAGTTTGTACACGAAGTGCGTCCAGTTTTTGCCGTAACCGTCTCTACTCTTTTGCCCATGCTATGTGGGTGAAATGATGATACCATGCTAAGTTTCGACATTTTCAGAGTTCATTTTGTAGTGATTTTCAATTTCATGGTCATTTAGCTCTCTAAACAAATCGGTAAATGACTAAAAAATAGCAAATGATGTCAGAAAGTTTTGAAAATTGATGATGTCGCTTTGAATGGTGTGTACGGAACATAAAAAAAATCTGGACTAGTAATAAGTTTCAAAAATGAAGTGCCCATGTAACAGATGAGTTCTCGTCAGGAACCATGATACTTCGAAAGAGATTGTCCAGTTTGTACACGAAGTGCGTCCAGTTTTTGCCGTAACCCTCTCTACTGTTTTGCAGATACTATGTGGGTGAAATGATGATACCATGCCAAGTTTCGTCATTTTCAGAGTTCATTTTGTAGTGATTTTCAATTTCACGGTCATTTAGCTCTCTAAACAAATCGGTAAATGACTAAAAAATAGCAAATGATGTCAGAAAGTGTTGAAAATTGATGACGTCACTTTGAATGGTGTGTATGGAACGCAAAAAAGTCTGGAGTTATAATAAGTTAAAAAAATGAAGTGGCCATGTAACAGATGAGTTCTCGTCAGAAACCCTGATACTTCGAAAGAGATTGTCCAGTTTGTACACGAAGTGCGTCCAGTTTTTGCCGTAACCCTCCCTACTCTTTTGCACATGCTATGTGGGTGAAATGACGATACCATGCCAAGTTTCGACATTTTCAGAGTTCATTTTGTGGTGATTTTCAATTTCACGGTCATTTAGCTCTCTAAACAAATCGGTAAATGACTAAAAAATAGCAAATGATGTCAGAAAGTTTTGAAAATTGATGACGTCGCTTTGAATGGTGTGTACGGAACGCAAAAAAATCTGGAGTTGTAATAAGTTTAAAAAAATGAAGTGCCCATGTAACAGATGAGTTCTCGTCAGAAATCCTGATACTTCAAAAGAGAATGTCTAGTTTGTACACGAAGTGTGTCCAGTTTTTGCCTTAACCCTCTCTACTCTTTTGCACATGCTATGTGGGTGAAATGATGATACCATGCTAAGTTTCGACATTTTCAGAGTTCATTTTATAGTGATTTTCAATTTCACGGTCATTTAGCTCTCTAAACAACTCGGTAAATGACTGAAAAATAGCAAATGATGTCAGAAAGTTTTGAAAATTGATGACGTCGCTTTGAATGGTGTGTACAAAACGCAAAAAAAGTTTGCAGTTGTAATAAGTTTAAAAAAATGAAGTGCCAGTGTAACAGATGAGTTCTCGTCCGAAACCCTGATACTCCAAAAGATATTGTCCAGTTTGTACACAAAGTGCGTCCAGTTTTTGCCGTAACCCTCTCTACTCTTTTGCACATGCTATGTGGGTGAAATGATGATACCATGCCAAGTTTCGACATTTTCAGAGTCCATTTTGTAGTGATTTTCAATTTCACGGTCATTTAGCTCTCTAAACAAATCGGTAAATGACTAAAAAATAGCAAATGATGTCAGAAAGTTTTGAAAATTGATGACGTCGCTTTGAATGGTGTGTACGGAACATAAAAAAATCTGGAGTTGTAATAAGTTTAAAAAAATGAAGTGGCCATGTAACAGATGAGTTCTCGTCAGAAACCCTGATACTTCGAAAGAGATTGTCCAGTTTGTACACGAAGTGTGTCCAGTTTTTCCCGTAACCCTCTCTACTCTTTTGCACATGCTATGTGGGTGAAATGATGATACCATGCCAAGTTTCGACATTTTCAGAGTCCATTTTGTAGTGATTTTCAATTTCACGGTCATTTAGCTCTCTAAACAAATCGGTAAATGACTAAAAAATAGCAAATGATGTCAGAAAGTTTTGAAAATTGATGACGTCGCTTTGAATATTGTGTATGGAACGCAAAAAAGTCTGGAGTTATAATAAGTTAAAAAAATGAAGTGGCCATGTAACAGATGAGTTCTCGTCAGAAACCCTGATACTTCGAAAGAGATTGTCCAGTTTGTACACGAAGTGCGTCCAGTTTTTGCCGTAACCCTCCCTACTCTTTTGCACATGCTATGTGGGTGAAATGACGATACCATGCCAAGTTTCGACATTTTCAGAGTTCATTTTGTGGTGATTTTCAATTTCACGGTCATTTAGCTCTCTAAACAAATTGGTAAATGACTAAAAAATAGCAAATGATGTCAGAAAGTTTTGAAAATTGATGACGTTGCTTTGAATGGTGTGTACGGAACGCAAAAAAATCTGGAGTTGTAATAAGTTTAAAAAAATGAAGTTCCCATGTAACAGATGAGTTCTCGTCAGAAATCCTGATACTTCAAAAGAGATTGTCTAGTTTGTACGCGAAGTGTGTCCAGTTTTTGCCTTAACCCTCTCTACTCTTTTGCACATGCTATGTGGGTGAAATGATGATACCATGCTAAGTTTCGACATTTTCAGAGTTCATTTTATAGTGATTTTCAATTTCACGGTCATTTAGCTCTCTAAACAACTCGGTAAATGACTGAAAAATAGCAAATGATGTCAGAATGTTTTGAAAATTGATGATGTCGCTTTGAATGGTGTGTACAGAACGCAAAAAAAGTCTGCAGTTGTAATAAGTTTAAAAAAATGAAGTGCCAGTGTAACAGATGAGTTCTCGTCCGAAACCCTGATACTCCAAAAGAGATTGTCCAGTTTGTACACAAAGTGCGTCCAGTTTTTGCCGTAACCCTCTCTACTCTTTTGCACATGCTATGTGGGTGAAATGATGATACCATGCCAAGTTTCGACATTTTCAGAGTTCATTTTGTAGTGATTTTCAATTTCACGGTCATTTAGATCTCTAAACAAATTGGTAAATGACTAAAAAATAGCAAATGATGTCAGAAAGTTTTGAAAATTGATGACGTCGCTTTGAATGGTGTGTACGGAACATAAAAAAATCTGGAGTTGTAATAAGTTTAAAAAAATGAAGTGCCCATGTAACAGATGAGTTCTCGTCAGAAACCCTGATACTTCGAAAGAGATTGTCCAGTTTGTACACGAAGTGTGTCCAGTTTTTCCCGTAACCCTCTCTACTCTTTTGCACATGCTATGTGGGTGAAATGATGATACCATTCCAAGTTTCGACATTTTCAGAGTCCATTTTGTAGTGATTTTCAGTTTCACGGTCATTTAGCTCTCTAAACAAATCGGTAAATGACTAAAAAATAGCAAATGATGTCAGAAAGTTTTGAAAATTGATGATGTCGCTTTGAATGGTGCGTGCGGAACGCAAAAAAAGTTTGCAGTTGTAATAAGTTTAAAAAAATGAAGTGCCAGTGTAACAAATGAGTTCTCGTCCGAATCCTTGATACTTCGAAAGAGATTGTCCAGTTTGTACACGAAGTGCGTCCAGTTTTTGCCGTAACCCTCCCTACTCTTTTGCACATGCTATGTGGGTGAAATGATGATACCATGCCGAGTTTCGACATTTTCAGAGTTCATTTTGTGGTGATTTTCAATTTCACGGACATTTAGCTCTCTAAACAAATCGGTAAATGACTGAAAAATAGCAAATGATGTCAGAAAGAGTTGAAAATTGATGATGTCACTTTGAATGGTGCGTACGGAACGCAAAAAAAGTCTGGAGTTGTAATAAGTTTAAAAAAATGAAGTGCTAGTGTAACAAATGAGTTCTCGTCCGAAACCTTGATACTCCGAAAGAGATTGTCCAGTTTGTACACGAAGTGCGTCCAGTTTTTGCCGTAACCCACTCTACTCTTTTGCACATGCTATGTGGGTGAAATGATGATACCATGCCAAGTTTCGACATTTTCAGAGTTCATTTTGTAGTGATTTTCAATTTCACGGTCATTTAGCTCTCTAAACAAATTGGTAAATGACTAAAAAATA
>NW_025228518.1:24321-26940 GCF_018294505.1 Triticum aestivum | reverse complement strand
ATGGTCATTTAGCTCTCTAAACAAATCGGTAAATGACTAAAAAATAGCAAATGATGTCAGAAAGTTTTGAAAATTGATGATGTCGCTTTGAATGGTGTGTACGGAACATAAAAAAAATCTGGACTAGTAATAAGTTTCAAAAATGATGTGCCCATGTAACAGATGAGTTCTCGTCAGGAACCATGATACTTCGAAAGAGATTGTCCAGTTTGTACACGAAGTGCGTCCAGTTTTTGCCGTAACCCTCTCTACTGTTTTGCAGATACTATGTGGGTGAAATGATGATACCATGCCAAGTTTCGTCATTTTCAGAGTTCATTTTGTAGTGATTTTCAATTTCACGGTCATTTAGCTCTCTAAACAAATCGGTAAATGACTAAAAAATAGCAAATGATGTCAGAAAGTGTTGAAAATTGATGACGTCACTTTGAATGGTGTGTATGGAACGCAAAAAAGTCTGGAGTTATAATAAGTCAAAAAAATGAAGTGGCCATGTAAAAGATGAGTTCTCGTTTGAAACCCTGATACTTCGAAAGAGATTGTCCAGTTTGTACACGAAGTGCGTCCAGTTTTTGCCGTAACCCTCTCTACTCTTTTGCACATGCTATGTGGGTGAAATGATGATACCATGCCATGTTTCGTGATTTTCAGAGTTCATTTTGTAGTGATTTTCAATTTCACGGTCATTTAGATCTCTAAACAAATCGGTAAATGACTGAAAAATAGCAAATGATGTCAGAAAGTGTTGAAAATTGATGGCGTCGCTTTGAATGGTGTGTACGGAACACAAAAAAAATCTGGAGTTGTAATAAGTTTTAAAAAATGAAGTGCCCATGTAACACATCAGTTCTCGTCAGAAACCCTGATACTTCAAAAGAGATTGTCTAGTTTGTACACGAAGTGCGTCCAGTTTTTGCCGTAACCCTCTCTACTCTTTTGCACATGCTATGTGGGTGAAATGATGATACCATGCGAAGTTTCGACATTTTCAGAGTTCATTTTGTAGTGAATTTCAATTTCACGGTCATTTAGCTCTCTAAACAAATTGGTAAATGACTAAAAAATAGCAAATGATGTGAGAAAGTTTTGAAAATTGATGACGTCGCTTTGAATGGTGTGTACGGAACGAAAAAAAATCTGGAGTTGTAATAAGTTTAAAAAATGAAGTGCCCATGTAACAGATGAGTTCTCGTCAGAAACCCTGATACTCCGAAAGAGATTGTCCAATTTGTACACGAAGTGCGTCCAGTTTTTACCGTACCCCTCTCTACTCTTCTGCACATGCTATGTGGGTGAAATGACGATACCATGCCAAGTTTCGACATTTTCAGAGTTCATTTTGTAGTGATTTTCAATTTCTCGGTCATTTAGCTCTCTAAACAATCGGTAAATGACTGAAAAATAGCAAATGATGTCAGAAAGTGTTGAAAATTGATGACGTTGCTTTGAATGGTGCGTATGGAGCGCAAAAAAAGTCTGGAGTGGTAATAAGTTAAAAAAATGAATTGCCAGTGTAACAGATGAGTTCTCGTCCGAAACCCTGATACTCCAAAAGAGATTGTCCAGTTTGTACACAAAGTGCGTCCAGTTTTTGCCGTAACCCTCTCTACTCTTTTGCACATACTATGTGGGTGAAATGATGATACCATGCCAAGTTTCGACATTTTCAGAGTTCATTTTGTAGTGATTTTCAATTTCACGGTCATTTAGCTCTCTAAACAATTGGTAAATGACTAAAAAATAGCAAATGATGTCAGAAAGTTTTGAAAATTGATGACGTCGCTTTGAATGGTGTGTACGGAACACAAAAAATCTGGAGTTGTAATAAGTTTAAAAAACTAAAGTGCCCATGTAATAGATGAGTTCTCGTCAGAATCCCTGATACTTAAAAAGAGATTGTCCAGTTTGTACACGAAGTGCGTCCAGTTTTTGCCATAACCGTCTCTACTCTTTTGCACATGCTATGTGGGTGAAATGATGATACCATGCCAAGTTTCGACATTTTCAGAGTTCATTTTATAGTGATTTTGAATTTCACGGTCATTTAGCTCTCTAAACAAATCGGTAAATGACTGAAAAATAGAAAATGATGTGAGAAAGTTTTGAAAATTGATGAGGTCGCTTTAAATTGTGTACAGAACGCAAAAAAAGTCTGGAGTTTTAATAAGTTTAAAAAAATGAAGTGCCAGTGTAACAGATGAGTTCTCGTCCGAAACCGTGATACTCCAAAAGAGATTGTCCAGTTTGTACACGAAGTGCGTCCAGTTTTTGCCGTAACCCTCTCTACTCTTTTGCACATGCTATGTGGGTGAAATGATGATAGCATGCCAAGTTTCCACATTTTCAGAGTTCATTTTGTAGTGAATTTCAATTTCACGCTCATTTAGCTCTCTAAACAAATTGGTAAATGACTAAAAAATAGCAAATGATGTCAGAAAGTTTTGAAAATTGATGACGTCGCTTTGAATGGTGTGTACAGAACGCAAAAAAGTCTGGAGTTGTAATAAGTTTAAAAGAAATGAAGTGCCCATGTAACAGATGAGTTCTCGTCAGAAACCCTGATACTTCGAAAGAGATTGTCCACTTTGTACACGAAGTGCGTCCAGTTTTTGCCGTAAC
>NW_025228518.1:23897-24311 GCF_018294505.1 Triticum aestivum | reverse complement strand
AGTGATTTTCAATTTCACGGTCATTTAGCTCTCTAAACAAATCGGTAAATGACTGAAAAATAGAAAATGATGTCAGAAAGTTTTGAAAATTGATGAGGTCGATTTATATGGTGTGTACAGAACGCAAAAAAAGTCTGGAGTTGTAATAAGTTTAAAAAAATGAAGTGCCAGTGTAACAGATGAGTTCTCGTCCGAAACCGTGATACTCCAAAAGAGATTGTCCAGCTTTACACGAAGTGCGTCCAGTTTTTGCCGTAACCCTCTCTACTCTTTTGCACATGCTATGTGGGTGAAATGATGATACCATGCCAAGTTTCCACAATTTGTGAGTTCATTTTGTAGTGATTTTCAATTTCACGGTCATTTAGCTCTCTAAACAAATTGGTAAATGACTAAAAAATAGCAAATTATGTC
>NW_025228518.1:21945-23887 GCF_018294505.1 Triticum aestivum | reverse complement strand
ATGTCAGAAAGTTTTGAAAATTGATGACGTCGCTTTGAATGGTGTGTACAGAACGCAAAAAAGTCTGGAGTTGTAATAAGTTTAAAAGAAATGAAGTGCCCATGTAACAGATGAGTTCTCGTCAGAAACCCTGATACTTCGAAAGAGATTGTCCACTTTGTACACGAAGTGCGTCCAGTTTTTGCCGTAACCCTCTCTACTCTTTTCCACATACTATGTGGGTGAAATGACGATACCATGCCAAGTTTCGACATTTTCAGAGTTCCTTTTGTAGCGATTTTCAATTTCACGGTCATTTAGCTCTCTAAACAAATCGGTAAATGACTGAAAAATAGCAAATGATGTCAGAAAGTGTTGAAAATTGATGACGTCGCTTTGAATGGTGCGTACGGAACGCAAAAAAAGTCTGGAGTGGTAATAAGTTAAAAAAAATGAATTGCCAGTGTAACAGATGAGTTCTCGTCCGAAACCCTGATACTCCAAAAGAGATTGTCCAGTTTGTACACAAAGTGCGTCCAGTTTTTGCCGTAACCCTCTCTACTCTTTTGCACATACTATGTGGGTGAAATGATGATACCATGCCAAGTTTCGACATTTTCAGAGTTCATTTTGTAGTGATTTTAAATTTCACGGTCATTTAGCTCTCCAAACAATCGGTAAATGACTAAAAAATAGCAAATGATGTCAGAAAGGTTTGAAAATTGATGACGTCGCTTTGAATGGTGTGTACGGAACACAAAAAATCTAGAGTTGTAATAAGTTTAAAAAACTAAAGTGGCCATGTAACAGATGAGTTCTCGTCAGAAACCCTGGTACTTAAAAAGAGATTGTCCAGTTTGTACACGAAGTGCGTCCAGTTTTTGCCATAACCGTCTCTACTCTTTTGCACATGCTATGTGGGTGAAATGATGATACCATGCCAAGTTTCGACATTTTCAGAGTTCATTTTATAGTGATTTTCATTTTCACGGTCATTTAGCTCTCTAAACAAATCGGTAAATGACTGAAAAATAGAAAATGATGTCAGAAAGTTTTGAAAATTGATGAGGTCGCTTTAAATGGTGTGTACAGAACGCAAAAAAAGTCTGGAGTTGTAATAAGTTTAAAAAAATGAAGTGCCAATGTAACTTATGAGTTCTCGTCCGAAACCGTGATACTCCAAAAGAGATTGTCCAGTTTGTACACGAAGTGCGTCCAGTTTTTGCCGTAACCCTCTCTACTCTTTTGCACATGCTATGTGGGTGAAATGATGATAGCATGCCAAGTTTCCATATTTTCAGAGTTCATTTTGTAGTGATTTTCAATTTCACGGTCATTTAGCTCTCTAAACAAATTGGTAAATGACTAAAAAATAGCAAATTATGTCAGAAAGCTTTGAAAATTGATGACGTCGCTTTGAATGGTGTGTACAGAACGCAAAAAAGTGTGGAGTTGTAATAAGTTTAAAAGAAATGAAGTGCCCATGTAACAGATGAGTTCTCGTCAGAAACCCTGATACTTCGAAAGAGATTGTCCACTTTGTACACGAAGTGCGTCCAGTTTTTGCCGTAACCCTCTCTGCTCTTTTCCACATACTATGTGCGTGAAGTGATGATACCATGCCCAGTTTCGACATTTTCAGAGTTCATTTTGTAGCGATTTTCAATTTCACGGTCATTTAGCTCTCTAAACAAATCGGTAAATGACTGAAAAATCGCAAATGATGTCAGAAAGTGTTGAAAATTGATGACGTCGCTTTGAATGGTGCGTACGGAACGCAAAAAAAGTCTGGAGTGGTAATAAGTTAAAAAAAATGAATTGCCAGTGTAACAGATGAGTTCTCGTCCGAAACCGTGATACTCCAAAAGAGATTGTCCAGTTTGTACACAAAGTGCGTCCAGTTTTTGCCGTAACCCTCTCTACGCTTTTGCACATACTATGTGGGTGAAATGATGATACCATG
>NW_025228518.1:21091-21935 GCF_018294505.1 Triticum aestivum | reverse complement strand
TTTGAAAATTGATGACGTCGCTTTGAATGGTGTGTACAGAACGCAAAAAAGTGTGGAGTTGTAATAAGTTTAAAAGAAATGAAGTGCCCATGTAACAGATGAGTTCTCGTCAGAAACCCTGATACTTCGAAAGAGATTGTCCACTTTGTACACGAAGTGCGTCCAGTTTTTGCCGTAACCCTCTCTGCTCTTTTCCACATACTATGTGCATGAAGTGATGATACCATGCCCAGTTTCGACATTTTCAGAGTTCATTTTGTAGCGATTTTCAATTTCACGGTCATTTAGCTCTCTAAACAAATCGGTAAATGACTGAAAAATCGCAAATGATGTCAGAAAGTGTTGAAAATTGATGACGTCGCTTTGAATGGTGCGTAAGGAACGCAAAAAAAGTCTGGAGTGGTAATAAGTTAAAAAAAATGAATTGCCAGTGTAACAGATGAGTTCTCGTCCGAAACCGTGATACTCCAAAAGAGATTGTCCAGTTTGTACACAAAGTGCGTCCAGTTTTTGCCGTAACCCTCTCTACGCTTTTGCACATACTATGTGGGTGAAATGATGATACCATGCCAAGTTTCGACATTTTCAGAGTTCATTTTGTAGTGATTTTCAATTTCACAGTCATTTAGCTCTCTAAACAATCGGTAAATGACTAAAAAATAGCAAATGATGTCAGAAAGTTTTGAAAATTGATGACGTCGCTTTGAATGGTGTGTACGGAACACAAAAAATCTGGAGTTGTAGTAAGTTTAAAAAACTAAAGTGCCCATGTAACAGATGAGTTCTCGTCAGAAACCCTGATACTTAAAAAGAGATTGTCCAGTTTGTACACGAAGTGCGTCCA
>NW_025228518.1:20667-21081 GCF_018294505.1 Triticum aestivum | reverse complement strand
AGTGATTTTCAATTTCACGGTCATTTAGCTCTCTAAACAAATCGGTAAATGACTGAAAAATAGAAAATGATGTCAGAAAGTTTTGAAAATTGATGAGGTCGATTTATATGGTGTGTACAGAACGCAAAAAAAGTCTGGAGTTGTAATAAGTTTAAAAAAATGAAGTGCCAGTGTAACAGATGAGTTCTCGTCCGAAACCGTGATACTCCAAAAGAGATTGTCCAGCTTTACACGAAGTGCGTCCAGTTTTTGCCGTAACCCTCTCTACTCTTTTGCACATGCTATGTGGGTGAAATGATGATACCATGCCAAGTTTCCACAATTTGTGAGTTCATTTTGTAGTGATTTTCAATTTCACGGTCATTTAGCTCTCTAAACAAATTGGTAAATGACTAAAAAATAGCAAATTATGTC
>NW_025228518.1:20077-20657 GCF_018294505.1 Triticum aestivum | reverse complement strand
AAAGTTTTGAAAATTGATGACGTCGCTTTGAATGGTGTGTACAGAACGCAAAAAAGTCTGGAGTTGTAATAAGTTTAAAAGAAATGAAGTGCCCATGTAACAGATGAGTTCTCGTCAGAAACCCTGATACTTCGAAAGAGATTGTCCACTTTGTACACGAAGTGCGTCCAGTTTTTGCCGTAACCCTCTCTACTCTTTTCCACATACTATGTGGGTGAAATGACGATACCATGCCAAGTTTCGACATTCTCAGAGTTCCTTTTGTAGCGATTTTCAATTTCACGGTCATTTAGCTCTCTAAACAAATCGGTAAATGACTGAAAAATAGCAAATGATGTCAGAAAGTGTTGAAAATTGATGACGTCGCTTTGAATGGTGCGTACGGAACACAAAAAAAGTCTGGAGTGGTAATAAGTTAAAAAAAATGAATTGCCAGTGTAACAGATGAGTTCTCGTCCGAAACCCTGATACTCCAAAAGAGATTGTCCAGTTTGTACACAAAGTGCGTCCAGTTTTTGCCGTAACCCTCTCTACTCTTTTGCACATACTATGTGGGTGAAATGATGATACCATGCCAAGT
>NW_025228518.1:18744-20032 GCF_018294505.1 Triticum aestivum | reverse complement strand
ACATTTTCAGAGTTCATTTTGTAGTGATTTTAAATTTCACGGTCATTTAGCTCTCCAAACAATCGGTAAATGACTAAAAAATAGCAAATGATGTCAGAAAGTTTTGAAAATTGATGACGTCGCTTTGAATGGTGTGTACGGAACACAAAAAAATCTAGAGTTGTAATAAGTTTAAAAAACTAAAGTGGCCATGTAACAGATGAGTTCTCGTCAGAAACCCTGATACTTAAAAAGAGATTGTCCAGTTTGTACACGAAGTGCGTCCAGTTTTTGCCATAACCGTCTCTACTCTTTTGCACATGCTATGTGGGTGAAATGATGATACCATGCCAAGTTTCGACATTTTCAGAGTTCATTTTATAGTGATTTTCATTTTCACGGTCATTTAGCTCTCTAAACAAATCGGTAAATGACTGAAAAATAGAAAATGATGTCAGAAAGTTTTGAAAATTGATGAGGTCGCTTTAAATGGTGTGTACAGAACGCAAAAAAGTCTGGAGTTGTAATAAGTTTAAAAAAATGAAGTGCCAATGTAACTTATGAGTTCTCGTCCGAAACCGTGATACTCCAAAAGAGATTGTCCAGTTTGTACACGAAGTGCGTCCAGTTTTTGCCGTAACCCTCTCTACTCTTTTGCACATGCTATGTGGGTGAAATGATGATAGCATGCCAAGTTTCCATATTTTCAGAGTTCATTTTGTAGTGATTTTCAATTTCACGGTCATTTAGCTCTCTAAACAAATTGGTAAATGACTAAAAAATAGCAAATTATGTCAGAAAGTTTTGAAAATTGATGACGTCGCTTTGAATGGTGTGTACAGAACGCAAAAAAGTGTGGAGTTGTAATAAGTTTAAAAGAAATGAAGTGCCCATGTAACAGATGAGTTCTCGTCAGAAACCCTGATACTTCGAAAGAGATTGTCCACTTTGTACACGAAGTGCGTCCAGTTTTTGCCGTAACCCTCTCTGCTCTTTTCCACATACTATGTGCATGAAGTGATGATACCATGCCCAGTTTCGACATTTTCAGAGTTCATTTTGTAGCGATTTTCAATTTCACGGTCATTTAGCTCTCTAAACAAATCGGTAAATGACTGAAAAATCGCAAATGATGTCAGAAAGTGTTGAAAATTGATGACGTCGCTTTGAATGGTGCGTAAGGAACGCAAAAAAAGTCTGGAGTGGTAATAAGTTAAAAAAAATGAATTGCCAGTGTAACAGATGAGTTCTCGTCCGAAACCGTGATACTCCAAAAGAGATTGTCCAGTTTGTACACAAAGTGCGTCCA
>NW_025228518.1:17608-18734 GCF_018294505.1 Triticum aestivum | reverse complement strand
AGTGATTTTCAATTTCACGGTCATTTAGCTCTCTAAACAAATCGGTAAATGACTGAAAAATAGAAAATGATGTCAGAAAGTTTTGAAAATTGATGAGGTCGATTTATATGGTGTGTACAGAACGCAAAAAAAGTCTGGAGTTGTAATAAGTTTAAAAAAATGAAGTGCCAGTGTAACAGATGAGTTCTCGTCCGAAACCGTGATACTCCAAAAGAGATTGTCCAGCTTTACACGAAGTGCGTCCAGTTTTTGCCGTAACCCTCTCTACTCTTTTGCACATGCTATGTGGGTGAAATGATGATACCATGCCAAGTTTCCACAATTTGTGAGTTCATTTTGTAGTGATTTTCAATTTCACGGTCATTTAGCTCTCTAAACAAATTGGTAAATGACTAAAAAATAGCAAATTATGTCGGAAAGTTTTGAAAATTGATGACGTCGCTTTGAATGGTGTGTACCGAACGCAAAAAAGTCTGGAGTTGTAATAAGTTTAAAAGAAATGAAGTGCCCATGTAACAGATGAGTTCTCGTCAGAAACCCTGATACTTCGAAAGAGATTGTCCACTTTGTACACGAAGTGCGTCCAGTTTTTTCCGTAACCTTCTCTACTCTTTTCCACATACTATGTGGGTGAAATGATGATACCATGCCAAGTTTCGACATTTTCAGAGTTCATTTTGTAGCGATTTTGAATTTCACGGTCATTTAGCTCTCTAAACAAATCCGTAAATGCCTGAAAAATAGCAAATGCTGTCAGAAAGTTTTGAAAATTGATGACATCGCTTTGAATGGTGCGTACGGAACGCAAAAAAATCTGGAGTTGTAGTAAGTTTAAAAAAATGAAGTGCCCATGTAACAGATGAGTTCTCATCAGAAATCCTGATACTTCGGTAGAGATTGTCCAGTTTGTACACGAAGTGCTTCCAGTTTTTGCCGTAACCCTCTCTACTCTTTTGCACATGCTATGTGGGTGAAATGATGATACCATGCCAAGTTTCGACATTTTCAGAGTTCATTTTGTAGCGATTTTGAATTTCACGGTCATTTAGCTCTCTAAACAAATCGGTAAATGACTGAAAAATAGCAAATGATGTTAGAAAGTGTCGAAAATTGATGATGTCGCTTT
>NW_025228518.1:15675-17598 GCF_018294505.1 Triticum aestivum | reverse complement strand
TTTGAATGGTGCGTACAGAACGCAAAAAAAGTCTGGAGTTGTAATAAGTTTGAAAAAAGGAAGTGCCAGTGTAACAGATGAGTTCCCGTCCGAAACCCTGATACTCCCAAAGAGATTGTCCAGTTTGTACACGAAGTGCGTCCAGTTTTTGCCGTAACCCTCTCTACTCTTTTGCACATACTACGTGGGTGAAATGATGATACCATGCCAAGTTTCGACATTTTCAGAGTTCATTTTGTAGCGATTTTCAATTTCACGGTCATTTAGCTCTCTAAACAAATCGGTAAATGACTGAAAAATAGCAAATGATGTCAGAAAGTGTTGAAAATTGATGACGTCGCTTTGAATGGTGCGCACGGAACGCAGAAAAGTCTAGAGGTGTAATAAGTTTAAAAAAATGAAGTGCCAGTGTAACAGATGAGTTCTCGTCCGAAACCCTGATACTCCGCAAGAGATTATCCAGTTCGTACACGAAGTGCGTCCAGTTTTTGCCGTAACCCTCTCTACTCTTTTGCACATACTATGTGGGTGAAATGATGGTACCATGCCAAGTTTCGACATTTTCAGAGTTCATTTTGTAGTGATTTTCAATTTCACGGTCATTTAGCTCTCTAAACAAATCAGTAAATGACTAAAAAATAGCAAATGATGTCAGAAAGTTTTGAAAATTGATGACGTCGCTTTAAATGGTGTGTACGGAACACAAAAAAATCTAGATTTGTAATAAGTTTAAAAAACTAAAGTGGCGATGTAACAGATGAGTTCTCGTCAGAAACCCTGATACTTAAAAAGAGATTGTCCAGTTTGTACACGAAGTGCGTCCAGTTTTTGCCATAACCGTCTCTACTCTTTTGCACATGCTATGTGGGTGAAATGATGATACCATGCCAAGTTTCGACATTTTCAGAGTTCATTTTATAGTGATTTTCATTTTCACGGTCATTTAGCTCTCTAAACAAATCGGTAAATGACTGAAAAATAGAAAATGATGTCAGAAAGTTTTGAAAATTGATGAGGTCGCTTTAAATGGTGTGTATAGAACGCAAAAAAAGTCTGGAGTTGTAATAAGTTTAAAAAAATGAAGTGCCAGTGTAACAGATGAGTTCTCGTCCGAAACCGTGATACTCCAAAAGAGATTGTCCAGTTTGTACACGAAGTGCGTCCAGTTTTTGCCGTAACCCTCTCTACTATTTTGCACATGCTATGTGGGTGAAATGATGATACCATGCCAAGTTTCCACATTTTCAGAGCTCATTTTATAGTGATTTTCAATTTCACGGTCATTTAGCTCTCTAAAAATTGGTAAATGACTAAAAGATAGCAAATTATGTCAGAAAGCTTTGAAAATTGATGACGTCGCTTTGAATGGTGTGTACAGAACGCAAAAAAGTCTGGAGTTGTAATAAGTTTAAAAGAAATGAAGTGCCCATGTAACAGATGAGTTCTCGTCAGAAACCCTGATACTTCAAAAGAGATTGTCCACTTTGTACACGAAGTGCGTCCAGTTTTTGCCGTAACCCTCTCTGCTCTTTTCCACATACTATGTGGGTGAAATGATGATACCATGCCCAGTTTCGACATTTTCAGAGTTCATTTTGTAGCGATTTTCAATTTCACGGTCATTTAGCTCTCTAAACAAATCGGTAAATGACTGAAAAATCGCAAATGATGTCAGAATGTGTTGAAAATTGATGACGTCGCTTTGAATGGTGCGTACGGAACGCAAAAAAAGTCTGGAGTGGTAATAAGTTAAAAAAATGAATTGCCAGTGTAACAGATGAGTTCTCGTCCGAAACCGTGATACTCCAAAAGAGATTGTCCAGTTTGTACACGAAGTGCGTCCAGTTTTTGCCGTAACCCTCTCTACTCTTTTGCACATGCTATGTGGGTGAAATGATGATACCATGCCAAGTTTCGACATTT
>NW_025228518.1:13178-14946 GCF_018294505.1 Triticum aestivum | reverse complement strand
CCCTCTCTACTCTTTTGCACATACTACATGGGTGAAATGATGATACCATGCCAAGTTTCGACATTTTCAGAGTTCATTTTGTAGCGATTTTCAATTTCACGGTCATTTAGCTCTCTAAACAAATCGGTAAATGACTGAAAAATAGCAAATGATGTCAGAAAGTGTTGAAAATTGATGACGTCGCTTTGAATGGTGCGTACGGAACGCAGAAAAGTCTAGAGGTGTAATAAGTTTAAAAAAATGAAGTGCCAGTGTAACAGATGAGTTCTCGTCCGAAACCCTGATACTCCGCAAGAGATTATCCAGTTTGTACACGAAGTGCGTCCAGTTTTTGCCGTAACCCTCTCTACTCTTTTGCACATACTATGTGGGTGAAATGATGGTACCATGCCAAGTTTTGAAATTTTCAGAGATCATTTTGTAGTGATTTTCAATTTCACGGTCATTTAGCTCTCTAAACAAATTAGTAAATGACTAAAAAATAGCAAATGATGTCAGAAAGTTTTGAAAATTGATGACGTCGCTTTGAATGGTGTGTACGGAACACAAAAATATCTAGAGTTGTAATAAGTTTAAAAAACTAAAGTGGCCATGTAACAGATGAGTTCTCGTCAGAAACCCTGATACTTAAAAAGAGATTGTCCAGTTTGTACACGAAGTGCGTCCAGTATTTGCCATAACCGTCTCTACTCTTTTGCACATGCTATGTGGGTGAAATGATGATACCATGCCAAGTTTCGACATTTTCAGAGTTCATTTTATAGTGATTTTCATTTTCACGGTCATTTAGCTCTCTAAACAAATGGGTAAATGACTGAAAAATAGAAAATGATGTCAGAAAGTTTTGAAAATTGATGAGGTCGCTTTAAATGGTGTGTACAGAACGCAAAAAAAGTCTGGAGTTGTAATAAGTTTAAAAAAATGAAGTGCCAGTGTAACAGATGAGTTCTCGTCCGAAACCGTGATACTCCAAAAGAGATTGTCCAGTTTGTACACGAAGTGCGTCCAGTTTTTGCCGTAACCCTCTCTACTGTTTTGCACATGCTATGTGGGTGAAATGATGATACCATGCCAACTTTCCACATTTTCAGAGCTCATTTTATAGTGATTTTCAATTTCACGGTCATTTAGCTCTCTAAACAAATTGGTAAATGACTAAAAGATAGCAAATTATGTCAGAAAGTTTTGAAAATTGATGACGTCGCTTTGAATGGTGTGTACAGCACGCAAAAAAGTCTGGAGTTGTAATAAGTTTAAAAGAAATGAAGTGCCCATGTAACAGATGAGTTCTCGTCAGAAACCCTGATACTTCAAAAGAGATTGTCCACTTTGTACACGAAGTGCGTCCAGTTTTTGCCGTAACCCTCTCTGCTCTTTTCCACATACTATGTGGGTGAAATGATGATACCATGCCCAGTTTCGACATTTTCCGAGTTCATTTTGTAGCGATTTTCAATTTCACGGTCATTTAGCTCTCTAAACAAATCGGTAAATGACTGAAAAATCGCAAATGATGTCAGAAAGTGTTGAAAATTGATGACGTCGCTTTGAATGGTGCGTACGGAACGCAAAAAAAGTCTGGAGTGGTAATAAGTTAAAAAAATGAATTGCCAGTGTAACAGATGAGTTCTCGTCCGAAACCGTGATACTCCAAAAGAGATTGTCCAGTTTGTACACGAAGTGCGTCCAGTTTTTGCCGTAACCCTCTCTACTCTTTTGCACATGCTATGTGGGTGAAATGATGATACCATGCCAAGTTTCGACATTT
>NW_025228518.1:11048-13168 GCF_018294505.1 Triticum aestivum | reverse complement strand
AAATGAAGTGCCCATGTAACAGATGAGTTCTCGTCAGAAACCCTGATACTTCGAAAGAGATTGTCCACTTTGTACACGAAGTGCGTCCAGTTTTTGCCGTAACCCTCTCTGCTCTTTTCCACATACTATGTGGGTGAAATGATGATACCATGCCCAGTTTCGACATTTTCAGAGTTCATTTTGTAGCGATTTTCAATTTCACGGTCATTTAGCTCTCTAAACAAATCGGTAAATGACTGAAAAATCGCAAATGATGTCAGAAAGTGTTGAAAATTGATGACGTCGCTTTGAATGGTGCGTACGGAACGCAAAAAAAGTCTGGAGTGGTAATAAGTTAAAAAAAATGAATTGCTAGTGTAACAGATGAGTTCTCGTCCGAAACCGTGATACTCCAAAAGAGATTGTCCAGTTTGTACACAAAGTGCGTCCAGTTTTTGCCGTAACCCTCTCTACGCTTTTGCACATACTATGTGGGTGAAATGATGATACCATGCCAAGTTTCGACATTTTCAGAGTTCATTTTGTGGTGATTTTCAATTTCACGGTCATTTAGCTCTCTAAACAATCGGTAAATGACTAAAAAATAGCAAATGATGTCACAAAGTTTTGAAAATTGATGACGTCGCTTTGAATGGTGTGTACGAAACACAAAAAATCTGGAGTTGTAATAAGTTTAAAAAACTAAAGTGCCCATGTAACAGATGAGTTCTCGTCAGAAACCCTGATACTTAAAAAGAGATTGTCCAGTTTGTACACGAAGTGCGTCCAGTTTTTTTCGTAACCGTCTCTACTCTTTTGCACATGCTATGTGGGTGAAATGATGATACCATGCCAAGTTTCGACATTTGAGAGTTCATTTTATAGTGATTTTCAATTTCACGGTCATTTAGCTCTCTAAACAAATCGGTAAATGACTGAAAAATAGAAAATGATGTCAGAAAGTTTTGAAAATTGATGAGGTAGATTTAAATGGTGTGTACAGAACGCAAAAAAAGTCTGGAGTTGTAATAAGTTTAAAAAAATGAAGTGCCAGTGTAACAGATGAGTTCTCGTCCGAAACCGTGATACTCCAAAAGAGATTGTCCAGTTTGTACACGAAGTGCGTCCAGTTTTTGCCGTAACCCTCTCTACTCTTTTGCACATGCTATGTGGGTGAAATGATGATACCATGCCAAGTTTCCACATTTTGAGAGTTCATGTAGTGATTTTCAATTTCACGGTCATTTAGCTCTCTAAACAAATTGGTAAATGACTAAAAAATAGCAAATTATGTCGGAAAGTTTTGAAAATTGATGACGTCGCTTTGAATGGTGTGTACCGAACGCAAAAAAGTCTGGAGTTGTAAAAAGTTTAAAAGAAATGAAGTGCCCATGTAACAGATGAGTTCTCGTCAGAAACCCGGATACTTCGAAAGAGATTGTCCACTTTGTACACGAAGTGCGTCCAGTTTTTTCCGTAACCCTCTCTACTCTTTTCCACATACTATGTGGGTGAAATGATGATACCATGCCAAGTTTCGACATTTTCAGAGTTCATTTTGTAGCAATTTTCAATTTCACGGTCATTTAGCTCTCTAAACAAATCGGTAAATGACTGAAAAATAGCAAATGATGTCAGAAAGTTTTGAAAATTGATGACATCGCTTTGAATGGTGCGTACGGAACGCAAAAAAAATCTGGAGTTGTAGTAAGTTTAAAAAAATGAAGTGCCCAGGTAACAGATGAGTTCTCGTCAGAAACCCTGATACTTCCGTAGAGATTGTCCAGTTTGTACACGAAGTGCGTCCAGTTTTTGCCGTAACCCTCTCTACTCTTTTGCACATGCTATGTGGGTGAAATGATAATACCATGCCAAGTTTCGACATTTTCAGAGTTCATTTTGTAGCGATTTTGAATTTCACGGTTATTTAGCTCTCTAAACAAATCAGTAAATGACTGAAAAATAGCAAATGATGTTAGAAAGTGTTGAAAATTGATGACGTCGCTTTGAATGGTGCGTACGGAACGCAAAAAAAGTCTGGAGTTGTAATAAGTTTGAAAAAAGGAAGTGCCAGTGTAACAGATGAGTTCTCGTCCGAAACCCTGATACTCCGAAGAGATTGTCCAGTTTGTACACGAAGT
>NW_025228518.1:4011-4574 GCF_018294505.1 Triticum aestivum | reverse complement strand
CCAAGTTTCGACATTTTCAGAGTTCATTTTGTACTGATTTTCAATTTCACGGTCATTTAGCTCTCTAAACAAATCAGTAAATGACTGGAAAATAGCAAATGATGTCAGAAAGTGTTGAAAATTGATGACGTCGCTTTGAATGGTGCGTACGGGACGCAAAAAAAGTCTGGAGTTGTAATAAGTTAAAAAATGAAGTGCCAGTTTAAAAGATGAGTTCTCGTCTGAAACCCTGATACTCCGAAAGAGATTGTCCAGTTTGTACACGAAGTGCGTCCAGTTTTTGCCGTAACCCTCTCTACTCTTTTGCACAAGCTATGTGGGTGAAATGATGTTACCATGCCAAGTTTCGACATTTTCAGAGTTCATTTTGTAGTTATTTTCAGTTTCACGGTCATTTAGCTCTGTAAACAAATCGGTAAATGACTAAAAAATAGCGAATGATGTCAGAAAGAGTTGAAAATTGATGACATTGCTTTGAATGGTGCGTACGGAATGCAAAAAAAGTCTGGAGTTGTAATAAGTTTAAAAAAATGAAGTGCCCATGTAACAGATGAGTTCTCGTC
>NW_025228518.1:2954-4001 GCF_018294505.1 Triticum aestivum | reverse complement strand
GTCCAGTTTTTGCCGTAACCCTCTCTACTCTTTTGCACATGCTATGTGGGTGAAATGATGATACCATGCCAAGTTTCGACATTTTCAGAGTTCATTTTGTAGCGATTTTCAATTTCACTGTCATTTAGCTCTCTAAACAAATCGGTAAATGACTGAAAAATAGAAAATGATGTCAGAAAGTGTTGAAAATTGATGACGTCGCTTTGAATGGTGCGTACGGAACGCAGAAAAGTCTAGAGGTGTAATAAGTTTAAAAAAATGAAGTGCCAGTGTAACAGATGAGTTCTCGTCCGAAACCCTGATACTCCGAAAGAGATTGTCCAGTTTGTACACGAAGTGCGTCCAGTTTTTGCCGTAACCCTCTCTACTCTTTTGCACATGCTATGTGGGTGAAATGATGATACCATGCAAAGTTTCCACATTTTCAGAGTTCATTTTGTAGCGATTTTGAATTTCACGGTCATTTAGCTCTCTAAACAAATCAGTAAATGACTGAAAAATAGCAAATGATGTCAGAAAGTGTTGAAAATTGATGACGTCGCTTTGAATGGTGCATACGGAACGCAAAAAAAGTCTGGAGTTGTAATAAGTTTGAAAAAATGAAGTGCCAGTGTAACAGATGAGTTCTCGTCCGAAACCCTGATACTCCAAAAGAGATTGTCCAAATTGTACACGAAGTGCGTCCAGTTTTTGCCGCAACCCTCTCTACTCTTTTGCACATACTACATGGGTGAAATGATGATACCATGCCAGGTTTCGACATTTTAAGAGTTCATTTTGTAGTGATTTTCAATTTCACGGTCATTTAGCTCTCTAAACAATCGGTAAATGACTAAAAAATAGCAAATGATGTCAGAAAGTTTGGAAAATTGATGACGTCGCTTTGAATGGTGCGTACGGAACGCAAAAAAATCTGGAGTTGTAATAAGTTTAAAAAAATTAAGTGGCCATGTAACAGATGAGTTCTCGTCAGAAACCCTGATACTTCGAAAGAGATTGTCCAGTTTGTACACGAAGTGCGTCCAGTTTTTCCCGTAACCCTCTCTA
>NW_025228518.1:1754-2553 GCF_018294505.1 Triticum aestivum | reverse complement strand
TCTGGAGTTATAATAAGTTTAAAAAAATGAAGTGCCCATGTAACAGATGAGTTCTCGTCAGAAACCCTGATACTTCGAAAGAGATTGTCCAGTTTGTACACGAAGTGCGTCCAGTTTTTGCCGTAACCCTCTCTACTCTTTTGCACATACTACGTGGGTGAAATGATGATACCATGCCAAGTTTCGACATTTTCAGAGTTCATTTTGTACTGATTTTCAATTTCACGGTCATTTAGCTCTCTAAACAATCGGTAAATGACTAAAAATAGCAAATGATGTCAGAAAGTTTTGAAAATTGATGATGTCGCTTTGAGTGGTGCGTACGGAACGCAAAAAAAGTCTGGAGTGCTAATAAGTTAAAAAAATGAAGTGCCCATGTAACAGATGAGTTCTCGTCAGAAACCCTGATACTTCGAAAGAGATTGTCCAGTTTGTACACGAAGTGCGTCCAGTTTTTGCCGTAACCCTCTCTACTCTTTTGCACATGCTATGTGGGTGAAATGATGATACCATGCCAAGTTTCCACATTTTCAGAGTTCATTTTGTAGCGATTTTGAATTTCACGGTCATTTAGCTCTCTAAACAAATCGGTAAATGACTGAAAAATAGCAAATGATGTCAGAAAGTGTTGAAAATTGATGACGTCGCTTTGAATGGTGCATACGGAACGCAAAAAAAGTCTGGAGTTGTAATAAGTTTGAAAAAATGAAGTGCCAGTGTAACAGATGAGTTCTCGTCCGAAACCCTGATACTCCAAAAGAGATTGTCCAAATTGTACACGAAGTGCGTCCAGTTTTTG
>NW_025228518.1:0-1744 GCF_018294505.1 Triticum aestivum | reverse complement strand
AGTTTCGACATTTTCAGAGTTCATTTTGTACTGATTTTCAATTTCACGGTCATTTAGCTCTCTAAACAATCGGTAAATGACTAAAAATAGCAAATGATGTCAGAAAGTTTTGAAAATTGATGATGTCGCTTTGAATGGTGCGTACGGAACGCAAAAAAAGTCTGGAGTGCTAATAAGTTAAAAAAATGAAGTGCCCATGTAACAGATGAGTTCTCGTCAGAAACCCTGATACTTCGAAAGAGATTGTCCAGTTTGTACACGAAGTGCGTCCAGTTTTTGCCGTAACCCTCTCTACTCTTTTGCACATGCTATGTGGGTGAAATGATGATACCATGCCAAGTTTCCACATTTTCAGAGTTCATTTTGTAGCGATTTTGAATTTCACGGTCATTTAGCTCTCTAAACAAATCGGTAAATGACTGAAAAATAGCAAATGATGTCAGAAAGTGTTGAAAATTGATGACGTCGCTTTGAATGGTGCATACGGAACGCAAAAAAAGTCTGGAGTTGTAATAAGTTTGAAAAAATGAAGTGCCAGTGTAACAGATGAGTTCTCGTCCGAAACCCTGATACTCCAAAAGAGATTGTCCAAATTGTACACGAAGTGCGTCCAGTTTTTGACGCAACCCTCTCTACTCTTTTGCACATACTACATGGGTGAAATGATGATACCATGCCAGGTTTCGACATTTTCAGAGTTCATTTTGTAGTGATTTTCAATTTCACGGTCATTTAGCTCTCTAAACAATCGGTAAATGACTAAAAAATAGCAAATGATGTCAGAAAGTTTGGAAAATTGATGACGTCGCTTTGAATGGTGCGTACGGAACGCAAAAAAATCTGGAGTTGTAATAAGTTTAAAAAAATTAAGTGGCCATGTAACAGATGAGTTCTCGTCAGAAACCCTGATACTTCGAAAGAGATTGTCCAGTTTGTACACGAAGTGCGTCCAGTTTTTCCCGTAACCCTGTCTACTCTTATGCACATGCTACGTGGGTGAAATGATGATACCATGCCAAGTTTCAACATTTTCAGAGTTCATTTTGTAGCGGTTTTCAATTTCACGGTCATTTAGCTCTCTAAACAAATCGGTAAATGACTGAAAAATAGCAAATGATGTCAGAAAGATTTGAAAATTGATGACGTCGCTTTGAATGGTGTTTACGGAACGCAAAAAAGTCTGGAGTTATAATAAGTTTTAAAAAATGAAGTGCCAGTGTAACAGATGAGTTCTCGTCAGAAACCCTGATACTTCGAAAGAGATTGTCCAGTTTGTACACGAAGTGCGTCCAGTTTTTGCCGTGACCCTCTCTACTCTTTTGCACATACTACGTGGGTGAAATGATGATACCATGCCAAGTTTCGACATTTTCAGAGTTCATTTTGTAGTGATTTTCAATTTCACGGTCATTTAGCTCTCTAAACAATCGGTAAATGACTAAAAAATAGCAAATGATGTCAGAAAGTTTTGAAAATTGATGACGTCGCTTTGAATGGTGGGTACGGAACGCAAAAAAGTCTGGAGTTATAATAAGTTTAAAAAAATGAAGTGCCCATGTAACAGATGAGTTCTCGTCAGAAACCCTGATACTTCGAAAGAGATTGTCCAGTTTGTACACGAAGTGCGTCCAGTTTTTGCCGTAACCCTCTCTACTCTTTTGCACATACTACGTGGGTGAAATGATGATACCATGCCAAGTTTCGACATTTTCAGAGTTCATTTTGTACTGATTTTCAATTTCAC
>NW_025228517.1:42504-50951 GCF_018294505.1 Triticum aestivum | reverse complement strand
TCGCAAGCACCCAGGCGAGCCCATCCACCAAGCTTCCAGGAAACTGGGCGGCAGGGTGCCGGAGCACCGCATCCGCCCGCTGTATTACCATGGCACACGGCCCTCGCCATGTTCTGGCTCGAGTCGCCGGCCCTCACCAACCCCACATGGGCGAGAAGAGCCAGAGGCCCCACCACCGGCGGCGATGGTTGGGCTTCGCCTGACCGCACCGTCAAGCGGCGGTGAGGGCCACCGGGATTGAGGGCCCCCCCTGTCACCTCGTGGGAGGAGGGAGGAGGATTTCTCTTCCCAGTCATGTCTGCCATTGGTTATGACACGTGGACAACCTAATTGACTAGAACATGGACAAGGGGCCCACAAGCCCAGGGGGTGCGGCCTACCCCCTGGTCACGCCACCCAGGCTTGTGGGGCCCCTGCTGCTCCGTATGACCTAATTCTTGTCCTATAAATTCCCAATATTCCCGGCACCCTCAGAGAGACAAACAAGAGAATTTTATCGCTGCCGCAAGTCTCTGTTCTGAATCGATCCCATCAGGAGCCCTATTTTGGAGCTCTATCGGAGGGGGGAACCATTGGGGTGGCCATCTTCATAAACCTTGCTGCCTCCATGATGATGTGTGCGTAGTTCCTTCAAGATCTACGGGTCCATAGTAGCAGCTAGATGACTTCTTCTCTCTCTCTCTATCTCTCTTGGATCTTCAATACACTAATCTCCTTTAAGATCAATCCGATGTAATTCTTATGGTGTCTTTGTTGTGATCCGATGATTTGTGGATTTATGATCAGATTGTTCATTGATAGAATTGGAGTTTCTTTGTTGTATGATTAAGTAACTATGCATACTTTTTGAGTTATTTGTCTTACCTGGCCGAGATAGATGGGTAATTCTATAGAGGGAGTGGTGCATAGTAGTAGGTTCAACCTCACGGTGATCTTGCCCAGTGACAAAAAGGGGGGCAGATGCACATGATGGGTTGTTGCTACTAAGGATAAAACAACGGGGATTGATCTTATTGCTAGGTTTCTTTCTGTCGAGCTACATCATGTCATCTTGCTGATTGCGTTACTCCATTTCTTGCAAACTTAACACTGTGATGTGCATGCTGGATAGTGGTCTTGGGGTGGGGTAATAGTAGTAGATGCAGATGGATTATGGTCTAACTTTCCTGCACATGATGCCTATACAAGATTTTGCCATGAATGATCATAGTATGAATGCCGCTTATTTGTCAATTGCCCAACAATAATTTGTTTACTATGCCATTACCTGCTTTCGAGAGAGAAGTCACTAGTGAACCTATGGCCCCAGGTCCATTCTCTATTATTATTTGTGTTGCTCTATTGCTCTCTTTACTATTTTGCCATTTGACATATCATTGTCTATCACTATTTGCTTTTAACCTTGTAACTAGCAAGACAAGGGGATTGACAACCCCCTTGCCAAGTTGGGTGCAATCATTTATTTTTGTTTGTTTTAGCTTGTGGACTCCTACTGGTTCGATAAACCTTGGTTCTTAACTGAGGAAAATACTTTTTACTGTTGTGCTACATCACCCTTCCTCTTCTGGGATTTGCAGGGACTGGTGTTGCATGACCTCATTCGTAAAGCATCGAGGGTGTGTAGCTCCTCAGACATTTGCAGTCGTGTGGCGTACGTCCGACATTGTTACTGTGTGGTCGCAAGTGTAGTCGTGCACATCACCTTTCTTTGCTAGCTACGCAAAATATCCTGTCTGTCTAGCAGGTGGGCATTGCCTGGACTTGTAGATTGATCGATGTGGGTTTTCGGAGCTTAAGGGCCACTTCCCCTTGGGTACGTATCTCGTGGTGGTGGTCCGTGGTGGATTGACTCCACCTCGGTCTCCATGCGCCTCGAGGGCATATTTGTTTGTGCCTATCTGTCGATCTCTGTCCTGGGGACGACGGTCGAGGGTTTCAACCCAGTCACGTTTTGAAAGCGCGTTGTCCTCGGCCTGCGCGTCCAACTAGTCCAGCAAGTTTCTGCGGGGTAAGATCTGTTAGCACCAGTCTATTTGTGCTTGTCCTCGGGCCTGCTCGGCCCTAAGGAGCTCGTTCCGTATGTTGTTTAGCTCATCTTCTTCGGTCTTGAGATGTTGGGACTTCTTTTTGATGCTTTTGGTCTTACTAGCCAATCGCTTGCACGAAGTTTTGAGCTGGGGTACCTCAAGGGGTAGCTCGAAAGCGTCATACTCATCGGGGCCGAGGCTTCCTTCCTCGTCGTCCTCCAAATCACATTCTCCGTCGTTGGGGTCATCATCGTCCCCATTGATCATGTCGTTGCCGTTGTTATTGCCGGCGCCATTGTCTTGTGTGTTGATTAACTCTTTTCCCGTGTCTCAGTGGAAATTGGTTATCTGTGGGGGAGACAACAATTCATTGGACAATATGGAAACTAGGAACTCGGCTTGCTTTAATAAAAAAATCCTAGATGATCATGTTGTTGTATTCTAGAGCCTAATAGTTGGAGCATTTCGCAGAAATGACGAGATGGAGGAAGGGTTGAAGAAGGGGTCTCAAAGATCAATCTGGTGATTCAGGAGTATGCTTGAGGCCATGGTTGGAACCCGGTTGTGCTCAGGATTGTAGTGTGAAAACTTGAATGTGCAAAAGTTTCTTAGTAGAGTTGTTCTTGTGGTCTCTCCCTTTCTGGTGCATGTGAGACTTAGTTTTTGTTTCTCCGCTGTGAACCTGTTCTTTTGGTTGCCGATAGCTCTATTTTCCTGCATGTCTTGTTTCAGCTTCTTTTTGTTCCAAACTCTTGTAAATTTGATTAGCCGTTTGTTTAATGGAAATTGATGCGGAGGCTCATTCTCTAAAAAAATTATGATCGTTATTTTTTCTTCTTAAATTTAGAACTAGAAATATGATTTTTGCTATATTTCAGAAACTAGGCACACCAAACCAGGTTCCAGAAACCAGCTCCGACATATATAGACAGTATGCATAAATATACGAGAACAGATTATTATCTGAGTTGGCTCTTTGTAACAAGCTTGTGACAGAAGCATTTTATTTGTCTGATGGAAATATCTTGATCTTTTCCTTCACAAACCTACCAACACGCACCTCTGACAAATTAATCAGTTTATGTGTCACTACTAGGAAAAGGCCTGCTAGTGGCGCATCTGTTTTGCCTACTAATGGCGTACTACAGGTGCGTCACTAGCACCACGCCATTAGATTTTATTACTAATGGCGCACCACAGGTGCGCCATTAGTATACCAGATACTAATGGCGCACTTGTTGATGGGGCCATATTTAACCATGTGCTCTGGCTTACTAATGACGCACTTGTTGATGATGCGCCACTAGTGTGCATTTTGGAGTGCGCCACTAAAGTTCTGTGTGGTGCGTCACTAGTATGAATATTAGGGATTATTTTTTTCTTTTCTGATATTTGCACAGGTTACAAAACATATTACTGCACAGAATATAGACAACACAACATATAAACAGCAGAATTATCGAATACAATAGAAGATTAGTCTCCGAGTACAATTCATCATATTAGTCTTCGAATTCAAAAGACCGAACAAAGTTAGAACATTACAAGTCTCGAAACCGCGAGTAGCGAGTTTGTCTTCACATTACAAGTCGATATCGATCATCTAAACTACCATCACATAGAAGAGAGCTGCGGTCATCACGATTAGCATCATCGCGATGAAACTGGTCTTCATCCGGTTCCTCCTCCGCTCCCTCCTCTCTCCCACTAGATAGCGCGCTTATCTAGCTTCCGCCTCCGCCCTAGTGGTGTACCCTTTGTAACTGTTACCGCTGAAACGGTGAACCTGTCTCTGACACTCCTCCCAGTCGTCGTAGACTCCGGAAACCTTATCCTTGTACACGACATACGATGGCATCTCTATGCACTAGCCAAACAAAACGTTAGTAGCAATTCACAGACAATACATAAGCAATATATAAGTATGCAACAAAAGGATCGGAAGAGAAAAACAACACATTAATAGCATCGATTACATAAGTTGAACGACTGTCCAAACCAAAGAGACATACAAGTTCATTAAAGTTTAATATTACAACATGAGCCAATCGACATTTCAGAACTACATAGCATCACTACTTTCGACTCGACTCAGGGACCGGAGCGTGGATGAAGCCGCCGTCTTTCGTGATGGTCATGAAATCGCGGACGTTGTCAGCCTGCATTTGTAGCGTTGTTTCTATCTCACTGTTGGACAGTTGATGTCTGAGATAGAACTGCCCCGAGGTACGAAGGACATCTTGATGGATGATTTCCGCAAACTCCGACTGGATGCGAAAGAATTCTTGTCTGATGTCCGCGTCCTGGATTGCCGACAAGCGTGCGGCCCAATCTTTGAGATTATTTGGTAGCAGAAGGTGATTATAGTCCCGTACGATCGCCCGCATGTGATGGAGGGCGTAGTAGGCATCCTTCTGACCGCTAGGCGGCTGCTTGACGCAGGGGAATGTCGTATTGTGGCTGAAGATGTGCTTGCCGTACCTATGAACTGGCCTGCTGATGGTGCCTCCAGATCTGGCGTAGCCGGGGAGAACATCATCAAGAACTTTCTTGATATTTGTGTAGTCTTTCTTCGACTGACGGTCCGGGTTGAAATACGTGGCCATGGAATATTTCGGGCTTAAGAGGATGAGTGTGCAATGTGTGTCACTGCACAAAACACGGAATGTTAGAAAAAAAAGAACGATCGAAATCTAAGAAATCATATGTTACGGGGCGGTGAGGGGATGACTTACTCGGGAAAGTAAGGCACGAGGAAGTTATCCTTATCTGGGTTTCCAGAATGACGCCTTTGAGGTATGACCTCGCGACTTGCCGGTCCCCAGCGCTGCCCAAGATCTTGGCACACATGTAGAAGGGGTCGACTATCACGATGTCCGGGGTCTTGTCTCTAATGATCCGCATCTCCATACTCAGCGAAAATAGCCGAACAAAGGTGTAGTGCAGCGGATGAAGGTTAAACATAGCGAAGATGTCATCAAACCGCAGGACGATCGTACCCCCGATGGCACTATCCACAAAGCCCTTGCCCTCTGGCACCTTGGCCACGAAAACCGGGTATGCCACATCATTCTCGGAGAGACGCTGCTTCTCAAAAGAAAGAACACTGTCATGCAGACTCCGCATAGCACCGGTTGCAGCATTGAGCAGATTAGTCGGTAGCATCGGCCTACCCGCCACATGCACCCTCCTCGAGATATCCTTAGGTGAAGGTGGCCCGTCCTGAGCACGGATCGTACTCGGTGCCGGCTGGCTCGCACCGCCCTTGTTATTCTTTCGTTTCCGTCCCTTCTTCCTCATCTCCTGTAATGGGATCGAGTTCTGCTCAGAGACCGCCTTCTTGAGTGTGTTGGGGCTGATAATATTCCGCACCTCGGCTATCTGAGGCTCGGTGAAGGCGGTAGCTGGAGGCGTCTCCTGAGAACTGAACGCCAGACGACGTCTGTTGCAATTGGGTTTCTCCGCGGTACCAGCTAGATCGCGGTCGTCTTTTTCAGGGTTGGGTTCTTGAGAAGGAGGCCCGAAGAATTCGTCACCGTACCCATGTTCGGCAAAGTACTTATCGACGTTGGTAAATGTACCGTCGTCGTTGTCGTCGTCGTCCGGATCCTCTGCCATATGCATGTCCGGATCCTGTGCCATAGGGATGTCCGGCATGTCCGGTAGCGTTGCGGCGGTCTTGCCATGGCTTGGCGCCGGCACGACTAGCGGTGTTGTCTGTGGGGTGGTGTCCCCCGCCCCCAAACGAATCTGGCTCTTCGGCCAAAGCAGGGGCCAGCTTACGCAGGCGCTGAGGGTCATCACATCATCTTCGTCAGCCCCAGCGGGTCGAATCGGAGGTAACAACTCGTCGCAGCCTGGCAGCACCCGAACCAGTTCAACCCTATACACGGTGGGTGGCATCGGATTACCGTGGAACACGGGGTTGCCCGGTTGAACGATTCTGCCCTTGGCGACATCGATCAACTCGCCGCCCACGAAGTGCAGGAGAGTGCATGGAACGTCGGCGGCGCCTTGCGAAAACATGTAGGGCGTCAGGGATGCCCAGTCAAAGGCAAGGAGATGAAGTCATCGGCCGAGAGGCTTAGTTACCGTGATGGCGTCGAGCTCGGCTAATGTCGAGGCACCGCCAACGGCGGGCGTGCAACTGACAGAGGGGCCGCTTGCTGCCGAGGTGCCGGCCGACGTACACCCGGGTGCATTAAGCTCCAATGCCCGTGCCGGCGCCGGAGACACCAATACCGCCTCCGCCGGAGACACCAATGGCGCCGCCTGCGCGTTGTGCGAGTTGCTGGCCGTGAAGCTCGGAACCGGGGGCGGCCCCTGTTGGCCGCCCGCAATCCACGCCTGCAGCCCCTGAATCAAGCTAGGCACAATGGCGGTGAGCGTCGTTCCCAGTTGTTGTTGCACTTGCTCTTGGACAATCTCCGAAATCCGCGCCACTTGTGCCATGAGTTCTTGAACCTCGCGCGACTGGCTTTCCGAGCTGGTCTTTTTCTCCTTTCGCCCACCAGCGTTATAGTATGACGACCATTTTGTGGACAAGCCTTTGCCGGCCACACGACCAGCTGACGACGGCTTACTGAGCTTATCCTTATTTTTCATTATGTTCAACGCCCTATTTAGAGTGCTGTCCCAAGCTGGGGAGCTCTGAGACGACCCCGCGCTACTGCTTTCAGTCTCCTGCAGAAGGAATGTGAACCATTTAGAAATTTGGCTTCATTAATTAGAATGCAACCATATGGAGCTAATTATGCGGGGGTGCATTCCTTACCAGAACACGCTCAAGCGCCTTGGTCTTCGGATCCGTGGTAAGCTCCTTTATTACCGGGTCCTCCTTGTACCGGGCCCTGACATAGTTCCTGGTCTGCTTCTCACGGTATTTCTCGAAGCGGGGCGGTAGGCCTTGCTCAGCACGCTCCGCGTCCTCCTTGCCCCATATAGGTTCCGCCACTCTGTAACCGCCGGGACCGAGTTTGTGGACCCCTAAGTTCAAGTCCCGCATCTCTTTCCCCCACTGACCAAGTAAATATCCGACTGACATGACGATAACATATAGGGGCTGCTACAAATCCGCTAACAACTCTGTCGCCCTATGTTACTGGATTTCATGAAAAATCTATTGGCAAATATATAATTTCATAGTTTGAAAAGGTAGATTGCACACATGATTCTGTATCAACTACTGAAAAGAACAGGGGTAGTAGTCATGCGCCCATGAGTCAAGCCTACGCGTGAGTAGGTGACTTCATCTATGTCGGCATCGAGCTAGAAAACGATTGATTGCCTTACATGACTTGGCTCCTCAACTGCTCTTTGACTGGTTTCGTCCGCACCGGTTCCGACTATGACCAAGTATATGATATCTAATTAAACTAGTGCCGGATGTTTCTTGTCTTAAAAATCTTTTCCTTAATAGTGATGGGTGGTGAATTTTCCTGGAATCGACCCTGCATGCATTGTGGTGACTCGGGTGAGATGGAGAAACATTCATAATTACTAGTCAGCCGTACACATCACCATATAATAGCTTTATATGGCTGTATACGCTGCATTGCTTCTTTGAAGGGAAAACGTGTCTTAAATGGGCGTATATGCAGTAGTTTAATTAGCAGCAAGAGACCAGTTCAATTGGTTGGTTGGTTTCACTTGACTAAGTCTATAATTGCTAACGATTTCAGGCGCTGCTCGCTGCACCTATATAAACTCATACATCCCTGCATGTTCAAACCATCACTCACGCCACAATCACAAACAGAAACACAGGAGAGAGAAAAAGATCAGATGGCATCATCCTCTTCCTTCCTTCTCCTTGCTGTTCTTCTTGCGTTGGTCTCATGGCAGGCCACTGCCTCCGATCCTAGCCCCCTCCAGGACTTTTGTGTCGCCGACATGAATTCACCAGGTACTATCCGGTTTCTCATCACGTTCTCACCAAATAAATTTGTTGAAATGAATTTCTAGAAATTATATGCAAGTCGAAAAAACTTTTTAAGACCTAAGCTTACACCAAATACATATGTTGAAATGAATTTCTGAAAATTATATGCATGTTCAAACTACTTTGTAAGACCTAAGCTTACATTATAAATCTTCTCTATGCACCAGTACGTGTCAATGGGTTTGTTTGCAAGAACCCAATGGAGGTCAACGCTGATGACTTCTTCAAGGCAGCCGCCCTCGACAAGCCTAGGGTGACCAACAAGGTTGGATCCAACGTCACTTTGATCAACGTCATGCAGATTGCTGGACTCAACACCCTCGGCATCTCAATTGCGCGCATCAACTATGCTCCCTTGGGTCAAAACCCACCACATACGCACCCTCGCGCCACTGAGATCCTCACGGTGCTCGAGGGGACACTGTACGTTGGCTTTGTCACATCCAACCAGCCCGCCCCAAACAGAAACAAGTTCCTCT
>NW_025228517.1:37911-41674 GCF_018294505.1 Triticum aestivum | reverse complement strand
CCCCCCCGAAATGAATATTATTTGAGTTGTTTCTTTGTAACAAGCCTGTCATAGAAGCATTTTATCACAAAACGGACTTCGGCCGCTTGGCTGAACGATATATGGTGTCGAGGAAATCCAAATACAAGATGATCAAAGAAAGCATGGAAAACCAAGCCAAACACGCTAACAAGCACAGGAAGTGCCCAATTAGACGCCTCCAGCACGCGGCCGAGAGGAAGCACATGAGAGGCTGGACCACCTAAAGACTCAACCAGGACCGACGACGACATTCAACCACATGCCACCTAGAAGAAAACACTGGACTTCGTCACATCGACACCACCCAACTGCTGTTAGAGAGAACCATCTGCCTAAACCAAGGAGCGTTGACCCTACCAGCGAGCAGAGATGATGAAAGGAGGATATTTCTGCATGTACAAGATAGGTGCAAGCAATATGGTGAGTCACCAAATTTGAGGTTGGTTCGATTGGATTGCCATACCATTCTGAACACGCCACTGCGACTGAAAGGCGACTACACTCACCGATGACGAACCCAAGAGGGTTATGACGCACTGCCACCACCACCGCATCCGTCGGGGGGTGGGGGGGGACAAAGGTTTTCAGCCTGAGCTAGGAGGGCGGGAGAACAATGGCGACGACCCCAAGAGGTGCGTGACTACCAAGACATCGCCCCCAACAGCATTGAGGCGCCGAACTTTCGCTTGGACCGCCCCACACCCTTGCCAGACGTCCAACCTGCCATCCAGGGCCATCGCCTCAACATATGACACACCAAACCAATGCCTCGCCACCAAGTTTTAGGTACGGGGTCACAGGAGAAAGACATCAAACCATAGTGAGGCTCGAGCTGGCCCAAGTCCACGACCATGACCATATCCGGTCGGGCCTAAGACCGCCAACAAACCCACCTGACCATTCCGGGTAGGGGCATGGAGTACCTCACCTGCGGTGGAACCTCACCCATCAGAGGCTATGGGCAACCACATCCCGTCTGACCGCAATCACCCCTCACAGGTCGACGATCACGATGCTGCCTGATCTGGGAGAGCACCGGCACCAGGCAGAAGTCCCTGATCCACGCACGAACCAAGTGAACCATGACACCACTAGGCATGCCACGAAATCTTAGGTCAGAGGCCCACATCCGGAGGCAGGGGATAGCAGTGGTGGTGGTGTGAGGTTCTAGGGTTAGCCCACAGAGACCAGGGGTGGAGCGGAGAGAAGGGACATCCCACTGCCGCCTGCCATCGCTCGGGGCTTTGCTCTATGTGGTGCCGATCGATGGCTACCAGGGAGGTGGAGAGTGTGTAGGTCTAGGGCGGGTGGAGGAGATAGGCACTCATGTCGTCCACCAGGATGATGTTGGGGCCTGTATTCTTATTTCTGGATGCATTTTATTTGTATGAGGGAAACATCTTTTCTGTATCAAAATGACACACACACACACTGTTGGGGAACGTAGCAATAATTCAAAATTTTCTACGCATCACCAAGATCAATCTATGGAGTCATCTAGCAATGAGAGAGAGGAGTGCATCTACCTACCCTTGTAGATTGCGAGCGGAAGCGTTCAAGAGAACGGGGTTGATGGAGTCGTACTCGTCGTGATCCAAATCAACGATGATCCTAGCGCCGAACGGACGGCACCTCCGCGTTCAACACACGTACGGAGCAGCGACGTCTCCTCCTTCTTGATCCAGCAAGGGGGGAGGAGAGGTTGATGGAGATCCAGCAGCACGACGACGTGGTGGTGGAAGTAGCGGGATCCCGGCAGGCTTCGCCAAGCGCAAGCGGGGAGGAAGAGGTGTCACGGGAGGGAGAGGGAGGCGCCAGGGCTTAGGTTGTTGCTGCCCTCCCTCCCCCCCACTATATATAGGGCCAAGGGAGGGGGGGGCGCAGCCTTGGCCCTTCCTCCAAGGAAGGGTGCGGCCAGGGAGGAGTCCTTCCTCCCCAAGGCACCTCGGAGGTGCCTTCCCCCTTTAGGACTCTCCGTTTTTCTTATCTCTTGGCGCATGGGCCTCTTGGGGCTGCTGCCCTTGGCCCATATAGGCCAAGGCGCACCCCCTACAGTCCATGTGGCCCCCCCCGGGGCTGGTGGACCCCCTTGGTGGACCCCCGGACCCCTTTCGGCACTCCCGGTACAATACCGATAAAGTGCGAAACTTTTCCGGCGACCAAAACAAGACTTCCCATATATAAATCTTTACCTCCAGACCATTCCGGAACTCCTCGTGACGTCCGGGATCTCATCCGGGACTCCGAACAACTTTCGGGTTACCGCATACTAATATCTCTACAACCCTAGCGTCACCGAACCTTAAATGTGTAGACCCTACGGGTTCGGGAGACATGCAGACATGACCGAGACGACTCTCCGGTCAATAACCAACAGCGGGATCTGGATACCCATGTTGGCTCCCACTGCTCCTCGATGATCTCATCGTATGAACCACGATGTCGAGGATTCAATCAATCCCGTATGCAATTCCCTTTGTCTATCGGTATGGTACTTGCCCGAGATTCGATCGTCGGTATCCCGATACCTTGTTCAATCTCGTTACCGGCAAGTCTCTTTACTCGTTCCGTAACTCACATCATCCCGTGATCAACTCCTTGGTCACATTGTGCACATTATGATGATGTCCTACCGAGTGGGCCCAGAGATACCTCTCCGTTTACACGGAGTGACAAATCCCAGTCTCGATTCGTGCCAACCCAACAGACACTTTCGGAGATACCTGTAGTGCACCTTTATAGCCACCCAGGTACGGTGTGACGTTTGGTACACCCAAAGCATTCCTACGGTATCCGGGAGTTGCACAATCTCATGGTCTAAGGAAGTTACTTGACATTAGAAAAGCTCTGAGCAAACGAACTACATGATCTTGTGCTAGGCTTAGGATTGGGTCTTGTCCATCACATCATTCTCCTAATGGTGTGATCCCGTTATCAACGACATCCAATGTCCATGGTCAGGAAACCGTAACCATCTATTGATCAACGAGCTAGTCTCCTAGAGGCTTACTAGGGACATGGTGTTGTCTATGTATCCACACATGTATATGAGTTTCCTATCAATACAATTCTAGCATGGATAATAAACGATTATCATGAACAAGGAAATATAATAATAACCTATTTATTATTGCCTCTAGGGCATATTTCCAACAGTCTCCCACTTGCACTAGAGTCAATAATCTAGTTCACATCACCATGTGATTAACACTCATAGGTCACATCACCATGTGACCAACATCCAAAGAGTTTACTAGAGTCAACAATCTAGTTCACATCACTATGTGATTAACACTCAGTGAGTTCTGGTTTGATCATGTTATGCCTGTGAGAGAGGTTATTAGTCAACGGGTCTGAACCTTTCAGATCCGTGTGTGCTTTACGAATATCTATGTCATCTTGTGGATGCTACCACGCGCTATTTGGAGCCATTTCAAATAATTGCTCTACTATACGAATCCGGTTTACTACTCAGAGTCATCCGGATTAGTGTCAAAGTTCGCATCGACGTAACCCTTTACGACGAACTCCTTTTCACCTCCATAATCGAGAAAATTCCTTAGTCCACTAGATACTAAGGATAAATTCGACCGCTGTCATGTGATCCATTCCCAGATCACTATTGTACCCCTTGACCAACTCATGGCAAGGCACATTACGTGTGCGGTACACAGCATAGCATACTGTAGAGCCTACGTCTAAAGCATATGGGACGACCTTCGTCCTTTCTCTCTCTTCTGCT
>NW_025228517.1:35330-37901 GCF_018294505.1 Triticum aestivum | reverse complement strand
GGTGAGATGGAGAAACATTCATAATTACTAGTCAGCCGTACACATCACCATATAATAGCTTTATATGGCTGTATACGCTGCATTGCTTCTTTGAAGGGAAAACGTGTCTTAAATGGGCGTATATGCAGTAGTTTAATTAGCAGCAAGAGACCAGTTCAATTGGTTGGTTGGTTTCACTTGACTAAGTCTATAATTGCTAACGATTTCAGGCGCTGCTCGCTGCACCTATATAAACTCATACATCCCTGCATGTTCAAACCATCACTCACGCCACAATCACAAACAGAAACACAGGAGAGAGAAAAAGATCAGATGGCATCATCCTCTTCCTTCCTTCTCCTTGCTGTTCTTCTTGCGTTGGTCTCATGGCAGGCCACTGCCTCCGATCCTAGCCCCCTCCAGGACTTTTGTGTCGCCGACATGAATTCACCAGGTACTATCCGGTTTCTCATCACGTTCTCACCAAATAAATTTGTTGAAATGAATTTCTAGAAATTATATGCAAGTCGAAAAAACTTTTTAAGACCTAAGCTTACACCAAATACATATGTTGAAATGAATTTCTGAAAATTATATGCATGTTCAAACTACTTTGTAAGACCTAAGCTTACATTATAAATCTTCTCTATGCACCAGTACGTGTCAATGGGTTTGTTTGCAAGAACCCAATGGAGGTCAACGCTGATGACTTCTTCAAGGCAGCCGCCCTCGACAAGCCTAGGGTGACCAACAAGGTTGGATCCAACGTCACTTTGATCAACGTCATGCAGATTGCTGGACTCAACACCCTCGGCATCTCAATTGCGCGCATCAACTATGCTCCCTTGGGTCAAAACCCACCACATACGCACCCTCGCGCCACTGAGATCCTCACGGTGCTCGAGGGGACACTGTACGTTGGCTTTGTCACATCCAACCAGCCCGCCCCAAACAGAAACAAGTTCCTCTCGAAGGTGCTCAACAAAGGTGATGTGTTCGTCTTCCCCGTGGGGCTCATCCACTTCCAATTCAACCCCAACCCCCACAAGCCCGCAGTTGCAATTGCCGCGCTCAGCAGCCAGAACCCAGGGGCTATCACAATTGCCAATGCGGTGTTTGGGTCAGACCCACAAATATCCGATGATGTTCTTGCCAAGGCGTTTCAGGTGGAAAAGAATACAATAGACTGGCTCCAGGCTCAGTTCTGGGAGAACAACCACAACTAAGTGAAACGTTGGCTGATTACATGGAGGACCAGTGCGCAAATTAGGGACATGTTTGAGTTTGTAGATATGCATCCTAATCTATAAAATAAATGGAGCATATGTCATCCCATTGTTGTGTCTGTAATGAGTGAATTTATTTCTACCTTCTGAATAATTGACAATATCATTTTTTTATCACACTGATATGATCTCATATGCTTTTTTGGTTCTAATGTTTCGTATTTCTCATTAAAAAATCAATATTTTGGGTTCTTTTCCCCTTGTTCCGAAACAAGAGATGATTAGGTCAAAAAAGGAAACAATACACGGTTATCTGGTAATCCAGTATATGTTTGATGCTAGGGTTGAACACCTAGGATTATGTTGCAATACATGCGAAGTATGCGATGGTTGGAGCCCGATTGTGCTCAGGATTTAAATGTGAAGTTGAATGTGCAAAAGTAGCTTCCTGGAGTCGTTGTTATGCTCTCTTGCTTTCTGGTGTATGCTATAAGAAATTTGCGGTTCCTGCTTGTAATATTTTAGCTTCCTTTTGGTTCAAAACTCTTGTAAGTTCAATTGATGGTTGCTTTAATGGAAATTTGATGAGGTGGATCGTTTTATCAAAATACTTATGAGCATTATTTTTGTTTTTCTTAAGTTGACAACTAAAAATAAGATTTTTACTAAGTTTTAGAAACTGGACACACCAGAGACCAGATTCCAAAAATTTGCTCCAACATACATATAGAAAACAGGCAAAAATATACAAAAGAAAAGATTATTACCTAACCCCCCCGAAATGAATATTATTTGAGTTGTTTCTTTGTAACAAGCCTGTCATAGAAGCATTTTATCACAAAACGGACTTCGGCCGCTTGGCTGAACGATATATGGTGTCGAGGAAATCCAAATACAAGATGATCAAAGAAAGCATGGAAAACCAAGCCAAACACGCTAACAAGCACAGGAAGTGCCCAATTAGACGCCTCCAGCACGCGGCCGAGAGGAAGCACATGAGAGGCTGGACCACCTAAAGACTCAACCAGGACCGACGACGACATTCAACCACATGCCACCTAGAAGAAAACACTGGACTTCGTCACATCGACACCACCCAACTGCTGTTAGAGAGAACCATCTGCCTAAACCAAGGAGCGTTGACCCTACCAGCGAGCAGAGATGATGAAAGGAGGATATTTCTGCATGTACAAGATAGGTGCAAGCAATATGGTGAGTCACCAAATTTGAGGTTGGTTCGATTGGATTGCCATACCATTCTGAACACGCCACTGCGACTGAAAGGCGACTACACTCACCGATGACGAACCCAAGAGGGTTATGACGCACTGCCACCACCACCGCATCCGTCGGGGGGTGGGGGGGG